>NC_051219.1:12531903-12831903 GCF_015220715.1 Pygocentrus nattereri | reverse complement strand
CAAATTCACAAGCTGGCTAGGTTACCTCAGAGGACAGACCCTTGTTTAAAATTCCAGACTACAAACAGTATTGAATGGTCATCGAAACACAGTTGCATTTGTGTCTGTGTTTCTGAAGCCTTTCTGTCTGTGGCTCTGTTGCAGTGTGAAGGAGGAGGTGTTCTGGAGGAACTATTTCTACCGCGTGTCCCTCATCAAGCAGTCCGCTCAGCTCACGGCGCTGGCAGCGCAGCAGCAGGCTGCCGAGAGGAGAGACGAGGAGAAGAACGGAGCCGCTCCACAGACCGAGAGCATTCCAGGTTCTGCCTCTATTTTGCTGAGTTTCACTAGAGTAAGGGAACTTGGAAATAAGACCGCAGCGTTATTACACTGTAATATATTTAAAATATTGTATGTTTTGAGGCTTGAAGTGCTTATACATTCTTGGTGTCTGAAGTTTGCTTCTTTACTTTTGTGCTGGAGCATGGAGGCTAATGTAGCTTAAAAATAATGGCAGCTTATGATCACCATTTGTTAAAAGAACGTTCAGCCTAAAACTAACATTTAATGTTATTTGTCATGTTTTGCGTTCTTCTGCCTTGTATCCCTCAGCCTTGCCGGTTTGACGGAATTTGATATTATTTTTGCTGTTTCATTTATCAGTGATCTCTAACTACACTACCCACTAAGCATGTCATGAATACATCATAGATCCAGGTGGCCTGGTGTCCTAGGTGGCCTGTCCCCGTTTTTAATTGTGAATTAAAAACAGACCACACAGTCATAAGGAAGACAGGGTAAATGGGCAGACGTCTCGTGCTGTGCTTGTTTTGGCTAACAGAGGGGGCTAGCAGTATTCTCGTGAATGTCTTTGCCTGGTTTTAGAGAATACTGCTGTGTAAAGGTCAGTCAGAAGCAAGTCAAGTGAGTCCACAACATCACCACAAACGTCTTTTCAAGACACAAGTTAACCCAGGGATTAACAAAGGGGTGGGGTTACGGAACTTGAAACGTACTACCAGGTGATAAGTAGGCTGAGTTATATAGTCGTACAATCTATTCGGATGTAGGGTACCAAGTGATCTACAAATAGTGATTTGTAAAAAAAAAAATATATATATATATATATATATATATATATATATATATATATATATATATATATATATATATATATATATATATATATATATATATAAAATTTATCCATTTTAATTTTGTCTAATTTTTTTGCCCTTAATTCGATTTTTTTTTAGGGTTTTTAAGTTTTTACTTTTAAGAAAATGTGCATTATTGTATACAGTTATTCAAACAATAGCTAAATGGTACTTTTTGTTTATTAAAATTGCTGCAATAACGTTTAGCTATAGCACATAAAGTGTTACATAGAGTGCATAAAACACCTTACGTAATGGTCTACTACAATAGCCCATTTCTCGTTTTTTATATATATATATATATATATATATATATATATATATATATATATATATATGCGCAACTAATCTGTAGTCAAAATACATACTGGATACTCACTTGTCACAGTATGAGAATTCTGCGGTCCCGGTCGTTGCAAGTGTCATTTGGTGTCCAGTCTATAGTATGATGGCAAAACTTGGACAAAAGCTGTTGGCCTGATTCATAAAAGTCATTATATATTTCATATTCCAGTTCCATGCATTTCCGTCTTTTTCATCATTTTACTCTCTGGCATCAAGCATTTTATTTATAAGCAATTCATTTAACAGCTCAATCCTGATGGAATTTTAAGGGGCCTTTACCACAACCTCAACTTTATGTATAATACACTACTGAAAGTGTGATTCCTTCACCTGAAGTGAATTTGGATAAATCTTACCTATTTTATTCCACAGAAACCATCAGACCAAAAACACCTCCTACAACCATCAATGCCAAACCCAAATCTAATGAGGTACACGCTGACACTATATATTTACATTATTAATATCAATTTAACCAATAAATAAAACTACAGCAGATATTTCTCATATTCATTCTACACAGCATGAGGAGGAGGAGATCTCTACCAGCCCTGGAGTTTCAGAGTTCGTGAGTGACGCTTTTGATTCGTGTAACATCAATCACGAAGACTTGCGGAAGGAGATGGAGCAGCTGGTTCTGGACAAGAAAGATGAGGCCTCCCCTCAGGATGGTGAGTTTGGTACATCCGTAGAAACAGGTTTGACACCGGCTTCTTTTACACCAGTTAAATTATCTCTAAAGTACCACTAGGACACTGTTAGATTTACACAGGATTAGTTTCACATTACAGGACGACTGTAATGAGCGATTGGGAAGGAATAAAAAATCTCAGTAGAAATGACAGAGAAGGGAGTGGCTACTGGATTTATGTACTGCCTTCACTGAAAGAAAAGTAGAGAGCATTTCAAATCATTTAGTTTAACTATTATTTCAGTTACTTTCACCATCCGCTTTTCTGTCTTGAGTTAATACAGTGTCATTAGTATTGTAATTAGCTTAGAAATGTATAGTCAAAAATGAACACCGCTGTATAAAGTGTTTTAATTAATTAATTAATACCTTTATGTATTATATATATTATACCTTTAGAATATTTAGTGATGCAGCAGTGTGCAGTGAGTAAAAATTTGTGACATGGTGCGTTCAGATTGGACTAAAATCACAGAGAAACAGTGGTAAAAATGACATTATGCTAACTCCTCATGTCAAACTAATCTTGTCTAAATAGTTCTTTATACCGGGTTAAGTTTAAGTTCGGTTAAGTTTCTTTTAACCAGACACAGTAGAAATAATAATTAGCTGAAAATCTGAGGGCGACTGACGCTCTTAAGAAGAGCCTTAAAGCAAAACAATTCAACAAAAGGTCTGATTTACACAATTATCCTTTTATTCCGAATGTAATCAGCCAAGACCTGTTTGGTTGAAAAAAGTAAAAAAGAAAAAAGTATACACAAATTTCAGTGTTTAACATGGCTGCTTTTACTATTTTTACAATGCGATATTTTTTGTCCATTTTTATAGATAACAGTATGTCATATAGCTTTAGAAACCAGATAAGCAAATCTATGAGATTACTTATTCAACAAGACTGAGGCAGGTATGAAATGATTTAGCCATGCAGTATAATCTTCCATTTCAACTTATTTAATACTGTTTTTAACTAACCTTAGTACTTTTATTTTTAGTTTTTTTAGTTTAGTTACTTTTATTTTTAGTGAAATGTAATTTTGACTTTTTTATATTTTAGCTCATTTTACAGTTCCTGTGATGCACGTGCTATTTACATTGTAAAGCAAATGTAATCTAAGCACTCTGTATGTAAATTTGGGTGCCTCGTCAGAGAACTTCTAAACATTTTAATGCAAAATTACTGTTTATTTTCCACCCCATCAGAAGAAACGTCAGAGTGGGAGAGGGAGCTGCAGCGGGAGCTGCAGGAGTACGAGGTCGTGGCAGAAGCAGAAAACCGTGATGACAACTGGGACCGTGAGATTGAAGAGATGTTGCAGGATGACAGCTAAAACCCGGAGTCATTGTTTCTGGTGTGGACTCATCCCTGCACTGGAGACGGAGAGCGAAAAAGAACGGACCAGAGAAGAATCAACCGAGTGGGTTTTAGAAGCCACTACATTATGACAGGCTCTAGTATCATATTATATGATATCTTTATGACGTGTCTATCTGTTGAAATGAATTAAGAGGATATATCTTTTAAGAAAGCTTTTTTTTTCCCCATTTAAAAATAGTTGGATGTAGGATGTTCTATTTAGTGGACTTTGGCTTGGTGCCAAATTGCACAATGTCTACAGTAAAACGTTCCTCTTTGCCGATGGAAAGAAATGGTTAATTTTACCTTTTTATACATAGGAGTGATCTGACTGTGTGTTTAAACTGTCCTGCTTTATCAGAGGCGTTGTGATTCCGTTTGATCCTGATTTTAAGCTAGAAGAAAGGTGAGGAATCTGGAGCAGCATAGACACGAGCTCAGACACAGCCCAGGAAGTCCCGTGCAGTCCCAGAGAGAAAGCATTGTGAAGAAAGCACTTCTTTTTTTACACGCTTTTGAAACATCAGCTGCTTTTTACATTTCATGATGAATGGACCAAAAGAAATGATTGAAAATAAATTGGCCTAAACTTTCTATAAATTAACATGTTAAAGTTAAGTACTCCTGCTTTGGGGAAGTCTGCTGCTGGGAGTGAGTAGTTTACTGTCACACAGCACAAAAACATCTTGTTTTCTTTTATTTTTTAATGACCCTCTGTTGTTTCTTTGGGTTCGATGAGTATATAAACCAGGGTGTGTGAACTCTTGGTGGAATGTAGGTGAAGGTTCTAAAGGATAGATAACTAATATATCTTTGTTATTAGTGTTTTTTTCCCTCTGTGCATTCTTTGTCTCATTACCTGTCTGCCGCATAATCATACTTGTTTGTCTGTCAATAAATTCTTTTTGTCTGTAAATCCAAAAATTCTGTAAATTTTGTTTGAAATCCAAAAATAAATAGTTAATTACAGATTGCTCTTGGTATAGTTAAAAAAATCCATTGGTTATCCTAATGAGAGTTAAGATTCTCTTGACTATATGTATAAGCTATATGCACTATTAGGGCTGGTAAAATAGAATAAATAACTGCCAGTTTGACAAACTTGTCTGAAACTGAAAACTCTGGAACTGTCAAAACATGAAGGTTATGTAAAGGACACTCTGTGGTGCTAATTGATGGCATTGAAGGCACTGATGCAAAGCATCCCAGAGGCTCTCAGTTGGATTCCGGTCTGTGGAACGGGAAGACCAGTCAATTGTATCTATGCCTCTGTAGTCCAGGAGCTGCATACACGCTCTATAGCCACCTGAGGCCAGGCATTGTCCTGCACCAGGAGGACCCACTGCATCAGCGTAGCATCTGACAACAGCTCTGGTCCTGGTACCTAACAGCAGGCAGGGTACCATTGGGTTGTGTGACCCTAGGATTTGCCTTCCCAGACCATCACTGTCCCACCACCGATCTGGTCATGCTGAATGATGTTGCAGGCAGCATAATGTTCACTATGGTGTGTCTAGATTCTGACATCTGTCACATGTTCAGTGTCAACCTGCTCTCTTCAGTGAAGAGAACGGGGTAGTAATGGTGGACCTGCCAATTCTGGTGTTCTCTGGAGAATGCCAATTGTGCTGTGCTGTGAGGTCCCGGTCCTGCTGCTGGGTTGATGATGTCCTGCTACAGAGCCGTCTAACTCTCCTCATGCATCAGCCTTTGTCCTGGTATATCCTCCATGCCGCTGAGACAGTGCTGGGAACTCAGCAAACCTTCTTGTGATGACGTGTGTGGATGAGCCATCCTAGAGGAGCTGGACTACCTGTGCACCCTGAATGGGTCTGCAGGTCCTTCCTTATGGTACCACTTGTGACAAGGACACTAACAAAAAAGAATCAATCAGAAAGGATGAGGAGAGAGTAATTGTCTGTGGCCAGAAGCTGCAAAAACATTCCCTTTTTGTGGGTTGGTACATTAGGAAGGTACAACCCCATTTCCGAAAACAGTTGGGATGCTGATGCAAATAAAAACGATCCAATGATGTGCAAATCATCTGAAGCCTATATTTAGCTGAAAATAGTACAAAGACAGCATATCAAATGTAAATTCTGAGAAATTTTACTGTGTTTTGGAAAATATATGTTTATTTTTACTTTTGATGTCAGCAACATGTTAAAAACAAGTTGAGACCAGGGCTGTAAAAGACTGGCAAAGTTCTGTAATGCTAAAAAAAAACACACCTAGTAGAACATCACACTAACTTGCATTAGCTTTTCTTAATAGAGATATTAGAAATGTTCAATGTAATAGACTATTCTTACACTTCCACATTATAGTGACGGGTCTGGTGGCATTTTCTACTGCAAGAAAAGCGACACTAGTCTGCTATCGCCACAAGAGGGCGCACATCTGAGTTTTTCAACATGATTAGAGTGGGAGGCAACCTCTGGCAAAAATCATGGAATCACCACTCTTGGAGGAAGATCTTTCAAAAGTTAATCACAGAGACGTGCCACAAAACTTTTTTTTTCAAAATTCCAACCTTTTGGCATTAAGAAAACTATTAAAAAAGAAATATAATTGTTGTAGTCAGTCGCAATTGTGTTTTTAGATCAAGTAGAGGAAAGAAAAATGGAATCACTAAATTCTGAGGAAAATATTGTGGAATCATGAGAGAAACACAGCACCATTAGTACTTTGTTGCACCACCTCTGGCTTTTATAACAGCTTCAATTGCCTGGACTTAACTAATGACAAAGTGTTCTTCAATCCGTCTCCAACTGTTGCCAGATCAGCTTTGCAGGTTGGAGCCTTGTCATTGACCATTTTCTTCAATTCCCACCAGATTTTCAACTGGATTGAGATCTGGACTATTTGCAGGCCATGCCATTGACATTATATGTCTTTCTTGAAGGAAAGTTTTCACGTCCTTTGCCCTGCAGCAAGATGCATTATCATCTTGAAAAATGAAGTCATCACCACCAAACATCCTTTCAGCTGATGGAATAAGAAAAGTGTCCAAAATTTCAGTGTAGACTTTGGCATTTATTGAAGATGTAATGACTGTCGTCTCCCCATGCCTTTACCTGACATGCAGCCGCAGATCATCAATGACTGTGATGAAATGTACAGGTTTTCTTCAGGCAGTCATCTTTCATTGGACCGGCACCAAACAAAAGTTCCAGCATCATCAGCTCGCCCAATGCAGATTCACGATTCATCACTGAAGATTACTTTCATCCAGTCATCCACAGTCCAGGATTGGTTTACTTCAGTCCACTGTAACCTTGTTCATTTCGGTTTAGGTGTTAATGATGGCTTTCGTTTGGCTTTTCTGGATGTAAATCCCATTTCTTTTAGACGATTTCTTACAGTTTGGTCACAGACATTGACTCCCGTTTCCGCCCACTCGTTTCTCATTTGTTTTGTTGTGCATTTTCTGTTTTCAGGACATTTTGCTTTAAGTTTTCTATCTTGACGCGTTTACGTTTTCCCTGGTCTACCTGTATGTTTCCCGTTTACAACCTTCCCATCTTGTTTGTACTTGGTCCAGGTTCCCAGGACACAGCTGACTGGGAACAACCAACATCTTTTGCAACATTCCGTGATGATTTACCATCTTGAAGTTTTATAATTCTCTCCTTTGTTTCTACTGACGTCTCTCGTGTTGGAGCCAAGATTCATGTCAATCCACTTTGTGTAACAGCTCTCCAAGGTGTGCGCACTCTTTTTTAACTAAAGACTAATTAGCAGATTTAATCTGACGCAGGTGTTTGTTATAGAACTGCAAATTACAGAGCGATTCCTTAATATTTTCCTCAATTTAGTGATTCCATGTCTTTCCTCTACTTGATCTAAAAACACAATTGTGACCGACTACAACAATTACATTTATTTCTTTTTTTATTGTTTTCTTAATGCCAGATGATTGGAATTTTGAAAAAAAAAGTTTTGTGGCATTTCTCTGTGATTAACTTCTTTCTACAAAATTAAACAACTGAAAGATCTTCCTCCAGGAGTGGTGATTCCATCATTTTTGCCAGGGGTTGTACATTCCCTGTTTGAGTGGATTGATCGGTGATCTGTTCTCCTGTAACCAAGTGTGAGTGATGAGATCAGTGGTGTAGCTGTACTGACCTTCAGTGAACTCACCTCTTTCCATACATCCAAACAAGCTTTGGCAGCGTTAAATCACAATCACAACCCTCACAACTACAGCGCCGTGTCAGTGCTCAGTCATATTTTAGTATTAGTGCATTAGTGGGTTCGTATTAGTTACAGTGCTGATTTAAATGAAAATAAACTAAGGATGCTGTGTTAGCAGCTGGCTAACTTGAAGCACTGCTCTGTCACTCGCACAGCACGGCAAATCGATGTTATCGTAGATCAAACAAGGAAAAAAGCACACTGCTGTGAAATACTGTGAAATGCTCTGACATGGATGTGGTAGGAGTGATGGCAGTAAGGTGGTGTGATCCGTCATTGACGTACCGAGCCAGCTAATGTTTGCTGTTCGCAAGTTGTTGAGAAACGAAACAGGTTTGCACTTGTAACCAGACGGCTGAAATAATCTGGTTTCTTTTTCAATTATGAATATTACAAAAATCACAGCTGTTCTGTTCCAGCTGGTGAAACCAGTTAACCTGGGAAACACTGCATCCTCTAAGGAGAGGAAAGGGACCATCTGACTTGTTCAAAAGCCAGCATCCATGATGCGACATTACGGCCAGTGTCTGTGGCGGTTTCTGGTCAGTTTAGTGTGGGGTACAGTTCCCATATCTGAGTACTAGACACACAAAAAAAAAGATTTTAACCAGTGGCAGTGGCAGCGTCTTGTCAGGCAACTTAGTGACAGGTTTTGTGGTAAAACATTTCTACAGTTAATTTCTCTGTGAATTCTTAGTGCTTGAATGTGATTATTCACAAAAGTCTCTATAAGTCTTGACAGCAACCATTTCACATCATTTCAAAGGAATTTGAAACAAAATTGTTGAAGTAACTGTCCAATTAATGTTAATTAATGGATTTCAATGTCCAATTAAAGTTTTCAATCACTATGCTGCTTAAATATACACTATATTTCTAAAAGTATTCGCTCGTCCACACGCATATGAACTTGAGTGACATCCCATTATTAATCCATAGGGTTTAATATGATGTGGGCCCACCCTTTGCAGCTATAACAGCTTCAAACAGGGAAGCAGGGAAGGCTTTCCACAAGGTTTAGGAGTGTGTTTATGGGAATTTTTGACCGCTCTTCCAGAAGCGCATTTGTAAGGTTAGACACTGATGTTGGACGAGAAGGCCTGGCTTGCAGTCTCCGCTCTAATTCATCCCAAAGGTGGTCTGTCAGGTTGAGGTCAGGACTCTGTGCAGGCCAGTCAAGTTCTTCCACACCAAACTCGCTCATCCATGTCTTTATGGACCTGCTTTGTGCACTGGTGTGCAGTCATTTTGGAACAGGAAGGGGACGTCCCCAAACTGTTCCCACAAAGTTAGGAGCATGAAATTGTCCAAAATCTCTTGGTCTGCTGAAGCATTAAGAGTTCCTTTCACTGGAACTAAGGGCCCAACTTCTGAAAAACAACCCCACACCATAATCCCCCCCCCCACCAAACTTTACACTTGGCACAACGCAGTCAGACAAGTACCGTTCTCCTGGCAACCACCAAACCCAGACTTGTCCAGTGGCGACGCTTTACACCACTGCATTCGACGCTTTGCATTGCACTTGGTGACGTAAGGCTTGGATGCGGCTGCTCGGCCATGGAAACCCACTCCATGAAGCTCTCTACACTGTTCATGAGCTAATCTGAAGGCCACATGAAGTTTGAAGGTCTGTAGTGATTGATTCTGCAGAAAGTTGGTGACCTCTGCGCACTATGTGCCTCAGCATCCGCTGACCCCGCACTGCCTTCATTCACCGTCATTCTGCCTGGCCTACCACTTCGTGGCTGAGTTGCTGTCGTTCCCAATCGCTTCCATTTTGTTATAATACCACTGACATTTGACTGTGGAATATTTAGTGGTGAACAAATTTCACGACTGGACTTGTTGCGCAGGTGGCGTCCGATCACGGTACCACACTGGAACTCACTGAGCTCCTGAGAGCGACCCATTCTTTCACTAATGTCTGTAGAAGCAGTCTGCAGGCCTGGGGGCTCGGCTTTATACACCTGTGGCCACGGAATGATTTGGATGGGTGAGTGAATACAACACACATCACCCACCTTAACTCATGTCAACAACCGATTTACGTTAAACGTTAAAGTCTCTCCTATCAGAGCCAGCGCCTCCCGAGAGTCTTCGCCCATGGCCGCTCTGCATGGCCGCTAGTCAGTAGCGGGACACTACAATATCTTATTTAAATACAGACTGTAGATCAGTTGAGTCTTATACTAACCAAACACTAGAAGACCTCGAAGTCTGAAATCCTCTCACATATAAAGACAGTGTCACGGTTTTTAGTCCCAGACCACGATTTTACAAAGACTAGGAATCTTGCAGTGTCACTGTTTGCAAAACTGCAACTATATTTTTGAGATTATTTCCCATCATGCATCTGGTGGAAATTTACAAGCAGATAAACACTTTTCTTTCCACTCAATAGTGGTGCAGACGGGTAGATGCGTTGGTTGGGTGTGTGAAGATCTGGGGCTCAGGCCAGTTCGCAGTAGAGCTGTACACTCTGGCAGATCATCCCCCAGATTCTTTTCATTAAACTGTGCAGTTACTTTTTAAATTTGATGTGAAGATTTACACATCAACACAACATGCAGCGATTCAGCACTGTTGATGGGATATTATATAACAAACAAAATGAGAAACCACTGTAACAGGAAGCAAAAAAGGAAAAAACTGATGATTCTCTAATAATGCCTTTCTTAAAGTCCTCTGCACGTTACCTCACATCACTGTTACACTTACATTTTCAGTTAATATGATTATTGTATTAAAGCGTTTCGCACCAAATCCGATTTTTTTATTTGGCTGTTCACACTATGTTTTAAATGTGATCTGTATGCGAGATCAGTCTGAACAGATCAGCTCCACAACCGCCCCAGATGCGCAAAGAGCAGACCTTCACAGGAGGAGGTAAACAGTGATGAAGGCCCCTGAACGCTGCCGATCCCGGAGCTAACGTTAGCTCCTCGCTATTCCAGCTGTTACAGACTCTGAATAAAGTCCTCCCCAGGTCTGATATGATTGGCTCACAACTTACGAGGTCTGATTTGATTGGCCGAGCTGTTAGCGCAGCAGAGGCAGCGCTGCCTTAGTGCCGTAACCTCTATATACAGTCTACGGTTAGAGCAGCAGCAGCGACCCCTGCAGGTCGTGCCCTGCTATCACCGCATATTGTGTACAATTTGATGTAGTAATGTACATTTGTTTTGGAAAGGGAGGGAAAATAAAATGAGCGCATTAAACTGGCTTTTATTTAAATGCTTTCCCCCCTCCACTAAAACGGGGAATTATAAAATAAATACAAAATAAAAAATAAAAGTTACTGAGTGAAATGATCTTGCTGATTACTGTACATTAAATCCACTCCAGCTGTAATACACAAAGGGAAACCACATTTCTTAGGCTCTCGTTAAAGTTGCTCCCCCTGTATTCTCAATGTAAAGGTGGTACAGTGTAACTAAAAGTTACTGAAAAGACAGTAAGGTGGGGTGGGGGGGGGGTGCAATATATGAATCAACTACTGGTATACAACGCTGCTGTCAGAAGAAAACCTCGTATCTCCGAAACAGTAACTTTACAGGAGAAGGAAAAAACTTACTTCACTTTCAATGTAAGTCAATGGCACCAGAATTTTTCCCATGTCATTTTGGGTCATTTCTTTAAGGCCATTCATCATAAAATTTACAAAGAATGTAAAGAGTAACAGATTCTTTCAAACTATGTCAAAAACTGAAAATTGACAAAATGGAGATACAAGGTCTTCTTCCAACAGCAACGATAAGCCAAAACACATTACAAAACCAGCAGAAACACGTTATGGTTTCTATGGGTTTTTACAGCAGCGAGACTTTCAAAAAGTAAAGTTTTTTTAATCCTGAAGCTTCACATTGTGCCTAGCCTGGTTAAGGTAAGGGCTCACTGATTCCCCGTGTTAGGGGTCAGATAACTGAGCTGTCTACACAGCCAGCTTACCCAGGCCACACCAGCTGGAGTTCGCCCTGTAAATCTTTAGACGCGTTCACACCAAAGTATTTTAGCCTAAAGCTTAAATTTATACAGTTTACCCAGCGTAGATATATCACACATTTACCTGAACCCACACAAATCGACTGAAATATTGATTAGCCTAAAGGTCGCTAAGAAAAACAAAACCATTCGGCGCATGCGCGGAATGTACCGCATGTTTTAAGTAGCGCTGTACACAAAAAGCTGCAGGGAGAATATTCTGGTGGCCTAAATGATCCTGTTAGAAAATGCCCCTCTATCAAATCTATCGATGGGATCATTTCGTAGCCGAAATCACCTGATGAGTGACATTAAACGGTGGCAGCTTTAAAATAATTTGACTAGGGTATTGTGATCGTCCACATCACTTTATCAGGGAGTGGGTAATAACACTAGTCGGAATATGCACTGATTTAACGTTAAAAACACAACACAACGTTTGAAACATCACGTTACCACGCTATAGTAATGACATGCGCATGCTCAGCGGGGCCGCTGGATGAGTGGGGCACACTGACAGAACACCTGTACGTGTTGGTCCGCGCCTGTACTGGTTTCTGTGTGGCAGGTGCCACTGGCGACTGCCACTAACCGGGCGGCGTGACAGGTGGCAGGTGCCATCGCTGAGCGGCACATGCCAGCGCGGCCCGTTTCCAGACGGCGGAGCTGCCAGATGCCAGTCAGGGACTGACGGGTGTTTAAGAGTAGGAGCAGAAGCGGAGCTCTTCAGCATACGGAGATCATCATCATCATCATCACCACCATCACCGCTGTGAAAGTCTGTTTCTCTAGAACTCAGCATGTCGCATAAAAACACTGAACGATGTGCAGAAATTTCGAGGATCTGTGGAATTTAATTTCAGCTTTAACCCGAGATTTAGAGAAGTGGACGTGTTTACTACTGTATTAAACTGTAGGATGGGATCGGAGCAGTAAGAGTGAGGGGAAAGTGAAGACTGTGAACAGAAGTGTGTGTCTCTGTCCCTGTGTGTCTCTGTGGTGGTCTCCGCCCACCCAGCCGCTCTGAGCTGAGCTGATCTGACCTGACGGGGCTGCGCTGAAGCTCCGTCCTCCACTCTGCGCGGAGTCCATGGAGCGGGATGGCGCCGTTCCCCGATGAGGTGGACGTGTTCACCGGGCCGCACTGGCGGATGAAGCAGCTCGTCGGCCTCTACTGCGACAAGGTACAGCACTGATCCGACTGCTTCTAAAACCTGGTTTCCCCGATTCTTCAAGCGGGCTGGTTAACGTCAACAATACCTGGCAGTGCTAGTTAAGCTCCTAAGCGTTAGCGTTAGCTAGCAGACTGTGCTAGCGTTACCCCGGTTTGTTGTTGTTGTCCAGCGTTTGTATGTAACGTTGTTTATACGGTTCACAGCAGGTTTGCAGCGTTGTTAGTCTCAAAGACTATATAACAGACAGCTGACCTGCCATAACTAAAGCGGAAACGGGTTAATGGGGCATTTAATGAGCTTTGCGAGTAGCTACCGTTAGCGCTAGCCTGCTTGTAGTTTAGTGTTGCGACTGAGTTCCGTTCGAGTCTAGTTAATGTTTACTGACGTCGCCAGTGTGTAAAATGATATTAGTACGATTTGAGTCGCTAAAATCAGTACGTAAAATCGCTCAAATGTTCCTCGAGTAAAACGTCTCGTCATGCTGGACGAGTCGGTTAGCGCTCGCTAAGCCTGCTGAGGTTAATGAGCTAGGTCGGCTAGCGAGCTGCAGACTGTAACCTAGCTAACCTCAGTTAGCCGTATTTGGTCCTTTAGCTCAGGTTGTGATGCCATTCGACTGTTTTCTATGTTTCTGAGAGGTAAACCAAGCCTTTCACTGCGTGTTCACCGTGTGGTCATTAAACGGTCACACCCCTTAGCTAGCAAAGTTAGCTCTCTCAGGTAGCGTTCTCCGTTAGCTGCTGGCTAATTGAGCTACTACGTGCGTTACGTGCTGCAGCCACACCGACCGTGGTTACCTCACTATCTGGTTAGCGTTACAGTGTCTGCAGGGAGATGGTTTTAGCTAAGTTGGCGCTTGTGTTTGTATATTTATCTAACCCTACATTTAAAAAAATCGCTATGCTTCACTGTCTGCTGCGTGTGTAAAGCTGAGCGTAGGTAGGTTGAGGATGAAGGTTACGTAAATGGGATCAAGTATTACTGCTGCTCACCCTGCCAAGCTGTTTATGCCTGAAAGAGTGTTGTAGAAAATGTTGAGAACAGCAGCACATCAGCTGCACAGCTGGAAACAATGACAGAAATAATTTTATAAAGCTCCTCTGAGAGAAGTGGCAGTATAATAGAATTAAAGAAGCAAATTTGAGCATCATATTGAGCATTCTCAGGTTGTCTGTGTATTAGTAATTCGTTTTAACATTGCAGTTGAAAGTTTTGTGTCGCTAGAAGATGTGATGGTTTCTGGTACTGAGCCGTATTTTGTGGCAATGTCGTATGAAGGTGACCAGAGCAAAAAGGCCAAGCACATTCATACCACTATACCGAAAGTGTCATATCAGCTAGTCGTGTAGTACACGTTTATGGTTAACAGGTAGTTTAGAGGTTGTGAGAAAGTCAGGTCTGTATCTCCAACACGCACCGTTTCTATGCTGAACTGTGCTGCTTTGAATAAAGACGTTTCCTCTTTTCGTCTCTCTGTCTGCAGCTGTCGAAGACGAACTTCTCCAACAACAATGATTTCCGCGCGTTCCTGCAGACGCTCTGTGCCACCTTCAAGGTGTTCAAGATACACGAGCAGATCGAAAATGAATACATAATCGAGCTGCTGCAGCAGCGCAGCCGCACCATCTACAACGTGCACTCCGACAACAAGCTCTCCGAGATGCTCTCGCTCTTTGAAAAAGGGCTCAGGAATGTCAAGGTGGGTTTCCGTGTTTAGAAATGAAGGATCTTTCATACTGATACTATATGTCCAAAGGGAGTTTGTCCCCACGTTGATGTTGTGCGAGCCTCTACTCTTCTAGAAAGGCCTTGCACTAGACACTGGAACATTACCTGGCGCGTTAATGCTCTTGTGGCTAAATGTAATCAAGTCCTTAAAGTACTCATGTTGAATGATCGATTCTGGATCAACAGCTCAACTCCAGCTCACCCCAAAGGTATTGGATGGAGCTCTATTGCTCCAAAGAACTCTGTTCCTCTGCTCCACAGCCCATTGCTGGGGTGCTTTATAACCATCTAGCCGATGCTTTGCGTTGGGCATGGTGACGTTGGGCTCATGGGTGGCTGCTCCAGAGCATCCCATTCTATTGGCACTTGTCAAAGTAAGAATGAAACTGAATTGGCTAAACAGGAGTGTCTGGACTGTACGTAAGAGGAGTGGCACTGGCTTCTCGTGTGTGGAAGGATCGACCTTGTTTTTCTGCGGGAACACAATGACATCTGTGTATAGTAGCTGTCCAAACCCATTGCAGGTATGTCACTGCTATAATAATAGGTGCTGGAACGGCTACTCCAGGTAGCTTTGGATATTAGTGCTCATGGTCACGTCAGATGGTTGTTACATTGCTGAGGCATTAGTTGCATCAGACCCAGTGAGGAGTCACTTCAAGCAGCAAACCAATCCTAGTGGTGCTACAGCAATGATGCTGTAGGGTTGCACCCACAATGCGTGCAGTATAGGCACGGAATCTGTTTTGGTTCATGAACTCGCTACTAGTCCTGGTGTTGTTTTAGCCACTTCGTATTGTGGTTTTTTAACTCTAAACATTCCCTATTGCTACTGCACAGCTTTGCAGATGCTGTTAGATAAGAGAAAAATCTCCAGAATTGAGAAACAGTCAACAGTTAAAGTGTCTTTCTCAATGCCAGTTGAGTAATTTTCCACTCAGTGAGGCCAAAAGAAATTAGGACATTCTGTTCCGAGTCCTGCCAGTAACAGGATGGAACGAGGAAGCTGATGTAAATAAATCTTATTTTTGCTTATTTTTTAGTCTGTTTATTTAGATTTAGTGCTTAGTGAAGAATAGTGCTAGATGGACACATCCAGCTTATCAGAAATTAGCTTATAGTGGGCAGATTTGGGGAAAGTAACCTGTGGCGAAAGCATGGAACAGTGCAGTTTTGTTTGTCGATCCCAAAATGGCAGCGAGCGAGGGTGTTGTGTTAGCTCACAGTCTGTTGCACTGCGCAGCCTTTTCAGCCAGAGAATGCAACCAGGAGTAGCTTTCATAACAGATCTGGATTCAGCTGTAGCTAAGATTAGTGCAGATAGTGTCGGAGGGTTCTGGTCCTAGATCAGGCCTTGCACTTCCACTCCTTATCCAAGTCCATGGTAGTGTTGTTATTGCCCACACTGCACCGGGTGGGGACTGGTGCTTTGCTGTGCTGGGATGACTCAGGGTGTTTTGTCGCTGTGGAGGGAAGCCAGTAGCTGATATAAATCCGTGACGTGTGTTTCTAAAAGGAGTTTTCCTCTTGTGTTCCTTTCGTGTTCTGTGTTCTTTGATTTGGTAGATGAAAACACCTTAGTTTATATGAAATTGCTGGATAAAAGCCTGCAGTCATGTGTGGCCGGTCTCTCTGGAAAACAGGAATGTGACGCACCCTTCGAGTGCCACCCTTGACTTCGGTCCTGCCAAAGCACATTCGTTTCAGAGTGTTCGTCTGGTTGTATTGTGCTTGTTTTATGTAAAGGGTTTGAAATATGATATGTGGGGTCTTGTGTAGAAATGCACAGTGCTGTAAAATGGGGAAATTTTATGACCTGTTGTTTCTAAATGGTAAGATAATTTTACATAGATCTGTAAAGAGCCTGGCAATATGACCATCAGTACCACCATAAACTGCATCACAATGTGTCTGGCCATGGTTTGCTGAGAAGATTGTGGACATTATTAGTACTTAAAGAATACTGAACAACTGCATGATTTGTTATAAGACGCCGTAATTATGCTTGTTTAAGATAACTTGGTGCAGCACTGTGTGCGAAATGATTTGTTTTTATAGTTTTAGATGGCATTTCTTTTAAATCTGCTACTGCTTGTTCTTTTTTGACCGTTCGAACTTATCAGCTCACTAGTCACATGCTGCTGTTATTTCCCGGAAATGCGGTTAGCTAATAGAGCCAATTTTCCTGTTGCAAGAGGAAATGTTTATTTTTACTGCATGTGATTTGTTCTATGCATGTGGCCCACAAATACATGCCAATTTGAATTATTATGGGGATTTTTTTTTAGCTATGTTAACTCACATTGCGTTCATGCGCTTGTGTTCCTACCCACATTTAGCTGAACCATTTGTCATGGTTGTCCTCAGATGTTCTCATCACATGGTTACTTCTAGCCCTGTGAGACTTTTGTCTAGATAGAACCTCCAGTCGTTTTTCCCTTATTTATGGCAAGTACATTTTTACATTTGTTGTATTTGTTTGTTTATTTATTTATTTTTGGTGAAATATTCATCAGCAAATTGTATTTATATGGTCAGAGTTTTTGTAATTGCAGTTTTTAAAGTATCAACTGGCTATGACTCAACTGGCCTTCCAGAGATCAGCTTGTAGTTACAGCGCTTGAAGCAGTGACTTGAAGCATGGGCTCCAGTGAGACGTCACAGGAAACTGTTGTTAAGGGGCATTTATCATCAGCGTAGTACACAGAGACTGAGCTGTGATGATCACCTGTGGTGGTGTTGTGGGAGAGCATAATCTTAGATGGAACGCTGCTTAAAACTAGATGCCAATCTACAGTGCTGTGGAAAAACTTGCCCTCCTTCCTGATTTCTTCTATTTTTGCACATTTGTCACACTAAATGGGTTCAGATCATCACAAAAAATGTAGAACATGAGTAAATATAAATATTTTTCACCTCACTGCGCTTCTGTTCGTGTATATATGCATGTACTGTTGCACTCGCGTGGCGGGTGATGTTCTATGTGTGCTGATGTTTAGCTCTTTAACCTCCCCAGAGTGAGTGTGAGCAGCTCAACTATGCACGGCAGCTGAAGGAGCGGCTAGAGGCCTTCACACAGGACTTCCTCCCTCACATGAAGGAGGAAGAGGAGGTAAGACGCTAAGAAGCCCGTATCACACTCAACTAGGAAAGGATTACACTGACTCCAACTACATAACAATAAATGAAGAGTGCTGTTGTTTGGGGTCTATTGCCAGTTGCCATAGAAAACCAAGAGCTAAGGCATACGATCACAGCATGAATGAGCGTTCATGTGATGAACATGGTACTACAGAACACGGATATAGTATGTACTTGATGTAGTGCTTCAGTTAGAGTTGTGTGATGGAAAAATATTATGATCTGTACTTCAGCAAAATGTGTGTGACTCAAGAGGAAATGGGGAAACTCAAGTACTTCAGACAACAGATGATCGCAATACAGTAAATCAATTCAAATGGGCTGAAACACTAAATAAGAGTTTACATCAACTAAATTGAAACGATTGTAGTGTGTACTGTATGTGCCACAAAATCCAATGCCTTTAACAACAGAATTGGTCATTAAATTATTTAGTTCCATTCATTTATTTTTTTTTAATGTATTTTGTACTTGGCTCCAAATTTGGGGCCTAAAATGCTGTTTCTGACTATTTTTGGTGTGTGAAATTTCCTTGCATCCCTATTTACAAAAGCAACAAAATGAATAAAATGCAGATATTTCACCTAAACATTCTGCTATGATCATGATAGCATGTTATGTTACATTCATAATGACCAGATTCTTACAAGCTATCAGTTGTTCCTAGTGTCACAGCATTTGTGCCCCATGTCTGTCACCCACACCTTGTTCTACTCATGAACTACTTAACTAACCATACCTAGAGTCAGTTGTGCTGCATTCACTACAAGAAAACCCACATTCATACCATGATTACACAGCCAGTTTGATGTATTTTGTCTGCTAGCAGCATTACATCAGCATGCAGATATCAAAATAAATAATACATGTAGATCTATCCACCGTTCCTGCTTCACCCCCTCACACCTGTCCTGTGCAACCTGTCTTAGGTGTTCCAGCCCATGCTGATGGAATACTTCTCCTATGAGGAGCTGAAGGCCATTAAGAGGCAGGTGATAGCGCAGCACTGCAGCCAGCAATGGGACAAGGCTGAGGAGGTGCTGAAGGGATTAAATCTCTGGAGCCAGGCTGAGGAGCTGCACAAGGCCTTCAAATACTCTGATCATGAGAAGACCGAGGATGGTGAGAGCTGCTTTAAGGTTACCAGATTAAGAATAGGAGAAATTAGGGGTTGCATTACATGTTGTTGATAAGCAATATGCATCATAATATTTAGTTCTGGATATTATTGGCTGTTAAAAGAATCAAGAATATGGAAAGAAAAAACATGAGATTTCCCCCTGGGATCAATAAAGGAATCTGAATCTGAATCTGAGATAATGACATAATAGGCTTGCATCCAATCAGCTCCATGTCACTATGCTGTTTTGTTAGTCTGACACCCCTAAAATGGTGCGAAACCCCTGCTGAACTGAACTCAAGCAGGCTCTTTTGTCCTGGTTGCAAGATGTTCTTTTTTTGTCTGTGTGTGTCTGTGATTTATGAAGCTGCGTATGTTTTGGAAGTTGACAGGCCAATATGAAGAGTTACAGTGCCGCAGTCTAAATATTTAATGTTGTCCCCACACAGGCTTGATAAAAATGTAAATGTAGTAGAAGAGCACAAAAGGAGCAGGAATTTAAAGCTTGTGCAGCATAATCTTCAAAAGAAATCAACTGAACACTGAAACCACAAGACCACATCTGTAGTTAGGGTTACGCCTATGTAGAAACAGTGGGCCGAGGCCCATATCCAGTATTTTTCATGTACGGTTATGTGCAAAAGTTTAAACCACCCCTGCTCAGAATACATTTACACAAAAAATATGAAATGTTTCATAAACCTTTTCAGTATGTTAGATTCAGCAAGTAAATTGTGCCCTAAAATGCATACAGGTGTGGACTTGGGGGAAAAATAAAGTGTAAAAGCAGTTATTTCCTATTTAGTACTGTCTAATATATTATGCTGACAGTTTTGAAATGTCCTTCCTCTGTAAAGTCCAGTCTTACCCAAACTACCACCAGTCAGCCAGGCCCACGCGGTGAAGATCACGATGTGCGCTGCAGATATTTTTGCCTCATAAGTGCATCTGGTGTGTAATAATGTGTATGTTGTTGTGTTATTCTTGTCTAGCAGAGCGGGAGAATCGCACGTACACACACATCTCGGCCCTGCCGGAGGAAGTCTTGGTGCGGCTTTTCCAGTTCCTGGGACCGGAGGACCTGTGCCGCTGCAGCCAGGTGTGCAGTACCTGGGCACAGGTAGTTAAAACGGGTTTACTCTGGAGACACCTGTACCCAGTCCGCTGGGCCAGAGGTAAGAGACCAGCTTGCAACGTCTGTATCAGTGTCGCCTGTGTGGAATTGTCAGACCAGAAGAATGCTTCCCCTAGGTCTGTGAGAAAAACATCAAGCTGAGTACTGTTGCAGGTTCAGCTTCCTTTTTTGGTCAGTGTAGTCAAGCTATCCATATGTTCTATTAACCGTTTCATTCATTATTGGCAAACATCAGTCAACCTAGTGAGAGTTGTGGCAGCTGGATTTGAGTTTAATTCCTTTTGAATGTTATTTATTTTGTATGGGTTTGAAAAGTCACACTTGTTAGTATAGGTTGTGGTGTGGTGTTGGGTATTTTTGGGTAATTGAGTTAGCATTGGTGTAGTGGTAAATTCTGTCTTTATTCTGTCTTGTTTTTGTTAGCTACATCTTAGCACCATATCATTTTAAACTGGCAACTCAATGTTAATAATAATAATAGACAAGGTGATCTCTCTCTCTCTCTCTCTCTCTCTCTCTCTCTCTCTCTCTCTCTCTCTCTCTCTCTCTCTCTCTCTCTCTCTCTCTCTCTCTCTCTGTCTGTCTGTGTGTGTGTGTGTGTACACTAGTACTTATACTGATCCAGTGTTTTGTCCAAATATACTACGCTTTCTCATGTACCATTAGGTTAAAAGGAATTTTTGTAAACCTCTCCAAAGCTTGCTGTTGCTACAAATGAGTGCATATGTGGGCAAAATGTGGATAGGTCATTAATATTATATAAAGTACTGTGCAGAAGTCAGACTCCACCTTTTACGTACTCAAGTTACTCATATTTCAGCATCAGGAAAAAGCAGAAAACAATTAATAGAAATCTATGCAACAACTGGATATAGTTTTTCAGTAATTAGTATTTTCCTTGCTTGGATGGAACCATGTCAACTGAAGACAGGCCTTTTAATGAGCTGGTGGTTTGGTTCAGGTGTGTTAGAGCAGAGAAAACACCCAAATATTCAGGGCACGGGTGCTCCACAACCAGGACTGGGAAACACTGGCCTACTGAATGCATCCTTGTCTGTGAGACTAACTGAATGTGTTTCCTAGGTGATTATTACTGTGGTGGCCCTGGGGAGCTGGACCAGGATCCAGATGAGGAGTGGGTTCGGAACCTGGAAGAGGAAGGGCGAGCCTATCAGGAGTGGGACGAGGATGCGGATGTTGATGAATCAGGTAACACCTGACTGACTGTACAGATTTGTAGTGCCATCACAGCAACGCAAGCACTGTATTCTTTCAGTAAGTCATTATGGAAAGGCTTCAGTACAAAAAAAAAAGACTCAAATATCTAAACAGCTGCTTTATTCAGATTTGTCTTTTCTGTGCAGAAGAAGCATGTGAGGACTCTCTGGCCATTAGTACAGTGCGCAGAGAGAAGAAGTTATTGAATGGAATGATCCAGAACCTTCTCCCGGCCGTGGGGCCCTCAGTACGCACCGTTAGCCTGGCTTACAGCGCTGCTGTGTCCAGCAAAATGGTGAGGAGAAAAACTACCTTCCACTTCATAAATGATTTCAAATGGAACTGTCAAAGCGGCAGAATGGCTTTATTTGAATAATAATGTAAAATTATTTCGTGAGAGCCACGTCAGCCAGGTGAAATCAGAATATTTGTGTTTATACACAGGCAATAATGTGTAAACCTGGTGAAACAAATTGTGTTTGATTTCATGTCTTTTTAATTTTTTCCCAGGTGCGTCAGATCCTCAGTCTGTGCCCAAACCTTACACACCTGGACCTCACACAAACTGATATCACAGATTCAGCTTTTGACAGGTGAGTTTTACCTTCAGCCTTTGCCTGGTTGTCAAGTTACTGCTAGTCAGTAAACAGATGTTGTCACCGGTCTAAGCCTGGCTGTTCTGAATGCAGTTGTCAAATTCAGAAATGTCAAAATTCAGAAATCCTTTACATATTACACAACTGTGTAGTAACATTAAACATAGGAATATGGTGGATCTTAGCAACAAACAGAATAAAAGACGATTGTGTAAAAACATCATCTTTAGCCCAATGAAACAAAAAAAAAAAAAAACAAGAAAAGAAACTATGCTTATGTTTAATGGAACAAAAATTAGTAATGTCACTGATTGAGATTTTCCTGTGTTTGTTTGCATAGTTGGGCACAGCTGGAAGCATGTCGCTCACTTGAACATTTGGACCTATCGGGCTGCGAAAAGATCACTGATCACACTCTGAAGAGACTGTCCCTGGGATTAGGTGACCTGACTCTACCCAAGAACAGCCCTGAACGCAGAGCCAAACTTCTGAAGGGCCCATCCTCTCCCATCAGACTTCTGGACGAGCACTCTGCTTATGCAATGGAACGCACCCGGCAGGCTCTGATCTTTAAGCGGAGGCCTGGTGGGCAGGGCATGGCCTGCAGCCCCGTTTGGGTTTTGGATCCAGCTGAGCTGGCTGACATCGAGGATGCAGTTGATAGGAGCAAACGTGGAGGTGTGACTGCGCAGGATGAGGGGCGTGGTGGCATTTTAGAGCTGCAGGCAGGAGGTGGGTCTTGCTGCTGCAGGAGAAGCAGGAGGCGGAGCTACAGGACTGGTGCTGATGCAGGTTCCTCCTACTGGCAGCATCTTTATGGCTCTCTGCAATGTGGTCATTCTACATGCTGCAGTTCAGACACTGCGATCAGGACAGTGAGTGGAGCGCAGTGTGAGCCCCAGGCCACAGGGGGCAGCGATGGATTTCGGACTAAATGCCTTTCTGAAGGCGACTCGAGGACTAATCAGTCAGGAGCCTGTCGAGCTCTCAGGTTCCTCAGCCTGTCAGGATGCTATCAGGTCACAGATCTTGGTCTGAGGTACTGAATTACACACATGCTCACACATACAGTTTTAATCAGCAAGTTGGGCATAGCTAATTACAGTCTTCTAGAGAATTGCAAAAGATAAAGATTCCTGGCCTTTTTCCGTAGTTGCTTTACACCATTTAATTGTGAAGGCTATGCATAAACAGAAAAATGTATTTAACAATTGAAATATAGCGGGGTGTCTGCTGTCCTTAAACAATGTATTAATTAATGTTAAATTAACAAATCAGTGGGTTAAATATTGTCTTTAATATACATTTACATGATCTTAAGCATTATTTTGACAGGATTACTTTATATGGAGAGATAAGAGAATGTTTTTATTATTATCGCTGTTCTGCAGTGATTTTAGTTCTGTCCAAATCCGTTTTAAAGACTGCACACTCCTGCGTCAGTGAAGGTTTTGCTGGCTTTTTTCTGATATAAAGTGAACTACAGAAATAACCCCAGGGCCTGGATTCACAAACCTTCTCAGATTAGGAGTGCTGATCTCTCATCAGATTCCTCCCTTATTGACTTTATTAACTGGAACACTTCCAAGAAGCCTCGTTAATGCAGGCCAAGGTTACATTAATCCCATGTGAATGGTCATGTTGGTAAATATTTCATTAGATCCTGTGCAGAAGGACAGGTTCTCAAGTTTTCTTGAAGGGGATTTTTTTAAATTCTGCATAATTATTTTAGGATGTACAACCCCAATTCCAATGAAGTTGGGACGTTGTGTAAAACATAAATAAAAACAGAATACGATGATTGGCAAATCCTTTTCAACCTGTATTCAGTTGAATACACTGCAAAGACAAGATATTTAATGTTCAAATGGATAAACTTTGTTTTTTGCAAATATTCACTCATTTTGATTTTGATACCTGCAACACGTTCCAAAGAAGTTTGTGACCAGGGCATGTTTAGCACTCTGTTACATCACCTTTCCGTTTATCAACACTCAATAATCCGTTGTCATATTTTGTGCTTCATAATGCGCAACACATTTTCAATGGGAGACGGGTCTGGACTGCAGGCAGGCCAGTCTAGTACCAGCACTCTTTTACTACGAAGCCACGCTGTTGTAACACGTGCAGAATGTGGCTTGGCGTCGTCTTGCTGAAATAAGCAGGACGTCCCTGAAAAAGACGCTGCTTGGATGGCAGCAGATGTTGCTCCAAAACCTGTATGTACCTTTCAGCATTAATGGTGCCTTCACAGATGTGCGAGTTACCCATGCCATGGGCACTAACACCCCCCACACCATCAGAGATGCTGGCTTTTGAACTTTGTGCTGATAACAATCTGGACAGTCCTTTTCCTCTTTGGCCCGGAGGACACGACGTCCATGATTTCCAAAAACAAGTTGAAATGTGGACTCGTCAGACCACAGGACACTTTTCCACTTTGCGTCAGTCCATCTCAGATGAGCTCAGGCCCAGAGAAGCCGGCGGCGTTTGAGTTTTAACTTGCACTTGTAGATGGAGCGACAAACTGTGTTCACTGACAGTGGTTTTCTGAAGTGTTCCTGAGCCCATGTGGGAATATCCGTTACAGAATGATATTGGTTTTTAATGTAGTGCCGCCTGAGGGATCGAAGGTCACGGGCATCCAATGTTGGTTTTCTGCCTTGCTGCTTACTTGCAGAGATTTCTCCAGATTCTCTGAATCTTTTGATGATATTATGGACTGTAGATGATGAAATCCCTAAATTCCTTGCAATGTCACATTCAGAAACGTTGCTCTTAAACTGTTGGACTATTTGCTCACGCAGTTGTTCACAAAGTGGTGAACCTCACCCCGTCCTTGCTTGTGAATGACTGAGCCTTTCAGGGATGCTCCCTTTATACCCAGTCATGACACTCACCTGTTTCCAATTAACCTGTTCACCTATGGAATGTTCCAAACAGGTGTTTTTTGAGCATTCCTCAACTTTCCCAGTCTTTTGTTGCCCTTGTCCCAACTTCTTTGGGACGTGTCTCAGACATCAAATTCAAAATGAGTGAATATTTGCAAAAAACAAAGTTTATCCGTTTGAACATTAAATATCTTGTCTTTGTAGTGAATTCAATTGAATATAGGTTGAAAAAGATTTGCAAATCATCGTATTCTGTGTTTATTTATGTTTTACACAACGTCCCAACTTCATTGGAATTGGGGTTGTAAACGAAGGAGTTCATTCAGAATGGTTTGATGTGAATTGCTCCATTCTAGAGAAACTTGCCAAATCTCTTGTTCACATTGGTGATAGGAGCCAGACAGAGTTTAATGCCTCTATAAGCTCCTTCACGAAAAATTATTATGTGAAATGCTTGTCACAGACATTGTTTTACTATAGTTCTGAGATACGACTTTGGTGTAATGTTCTGACAACGTTTTCTTTGGATACTATTTTTTCAAATTGACCAGTATTTTATTGTTATCAACATTATATATAAAAACTTATATATAATTTGTCATTTATTTAATGTAAGAAGTTACATTTAGGATCACTGGTCATTTTGGATAGTAAATAAAATGGCTATATTTGTTGTAGACATCGTGACTCCTTGCTCCTGTCATGACCACTATAAAGCAATCGGAGTCTGTTTCACTAGTGTCAGTGACTTTGTTTACATTTCACTGATTGAATTAAGAAGAATGTCTAAAAAAAAAAAAAAAAAAAAATCAGTGAAATTTAGTGGAGGCACTCGTAGAAGTATTTACGTATATTATCTGTGGACCCAGTCAAGCTGATATGTGTTTTTCCTACCTCAAGAGTCTTGACACCAAACTTGGAAGCATTTAAAATGATTGGAAGAAATAAATATTGACTGTTGGCTGTATATTCCCAAGCTAATGACACACTGTTAATCATTCATAACACATTCTGTGGTAAAATGACATTACACTGCATGATTGACACAGACCTCAGATTAGAACATCAATTGGCTATTTTCTAATTGGACCATTTTTAGATTAAATAAAATGATGTATTTAATACTTGTGCCAATGTATTTACGGCTTACAGGCCAAGCAGGTTTGTCGTGAACTCCTAAACCTTGCTGTACAGCCATATGCTGCATAGTGCGTTGTTCTGCCAATGTAATTATTTCTTAAAAGCTACTTTTATTTAAAGTAACAAGCACAGTCTCGCTCTGGTTATAAGAACGAATGTATTTTGATGCCCAGATCAGCATCTGTATTGCTTAGTTGTGGTTGGCTGATTGGCACCCCCTGCTGGTTGTTTGTGGAATTCTGCCTTTCTCAGTGCCTTTTTTATGTGGTGTGGTGGGTGTTAAAAAATAATGAAAAAAAAAAACTATGTATGTGTGCAAGCATTAAATTGTGTCCTGTCACTTATTTCTTTATGACTGTGTTTGTGGCAGGTGTCTGTCTCAGGGAGGAGGGCTCCCCCTGCTGGAGCATCTGAATCTCTCAGGCTGTCTGTTCATCACTGAGGTGGGACTGCGGGAGCTGGTGTCTGTCTGCCCCTCACTCAACGACGAACACTTCTACTACTGCGATAACATCAACGGTAACGCACACACACAACTGCTACGTAACTGTAACTTGTTAGCCAGTCTAACACACTGCCCTGCACTTAAAGATACGTTTACACACACGCGTCTTGTTTGGAGCTTTCCAGTTTTCCTTCAGGACTGATGTGCTAAAACACATTAGTCTGTATGTAATAATGGGCAGGTCTGCTACTGTAATTACACCTGTAGAAAGTGGCACACTGTGTTCTCTGGTTTTGATAAGCATGGCACAATTACTGCATTCAGTATGAACCACTTAAGAGCAATGTGATGAATGAATGATTATATCTGTGTATCTCTCTATCTGTCTGTCTATATAGATATATCTGTATAACTACTCTTTTTGTCTGTCTATCAGCCATCAGTAGTCTGTGATTAATCGTTAACCAACAAGCGTAAAATGAATGCCACAACTCTGGTTCTTATGCAGATAGTTCAGGTTTTGGAATCTGTTTGGCTGAGCCACATTCAAGGCCATTTACTTTATCTGCACTCGCCATTCAGTGCTAATAAACTATAGTTTAAGTGACCCTTATTAGTCCCACAATGGGGAAATTTCACCTCTGCATTTAACCCATTCGTGAACTGAAACACCACATACACTCTCTAATGAGCACACACACTAGGGGGCAGTGAGCACACTTGCCCAGAGCGGTGGGCAGCCCAATCCGCAGCACCTAGTTGGGGGTTGGGTGTCTTGCTCAAGGACACCTCAGTCATGTGCTGTCGGCTCTAGACAGCAATGCTGAGAGGTGGAGCCAGGCATACCACAAATTTTGAAACCATCAGCTGCCCTTCCAATTGTATGGAAGGTTCATAATGAATGGACAAACAGAAATGATCCAAAATTACTTAAATAGAATAAATTTTGTCTATTAACGTCCAGTGTATGTTTTTGGAGATCCAAGTTCATTTCAGTAAATGTCTTGTTCATTTTTAAATGATTAAAAGCTTAAAGATTTCAGAAATGACTGAACTGTTTAATCATGGCTTACTAGCAGCTCTATATTCTACTAGCCCAAGTCAAAACGAACATCAATGCCATACCTGGGGCAACCTTGGGTCAGTGTATCTCAGTAACTCTGGACGTTCGTAGTTGTCTGTTTTAGTGCTTGCAGATATTTCCTTTGATATGGTACATTTGTTGCAACTATTGCCTGTGTGCTTAATTTAAAGCGTTACTCAACTTGAATGATAAACCTGCCCATTCAAATAGGAGCTGTTTATTTACTGGAAACGGTGGAACATTGATTGGAAACAGTACAACAGCGATGGTTTATTTGTTGGTTAATGATTAATATTTTACGTGCTTAATTGAAACATTTAGCTCTAGAATTTTTTTTGTGAATTTTTTAGGTAGTTTATAAGAGTTTCTGTTGTAGAAATATAACTTTGTGTAGAAATGTATTTTCTGTTTGATGAATAAATGGTGTAATTAGTGCTTAACCCAGCTCTCATGCAACACTGGCCTTGTGTGCGAGATGCTGATGGGTGTACAGTACCTCAAGGTAAGTATAAAGAAACTCTCTAGAACCAGGCAGGCTGACATTTCAGCATTTCTAAAGCACTACTTCACTTCCACTTTGTCCAGTGGATGAATACCTTTATAATGACAACTGAACTGCGCAACTAGACAAGCTGCCTTCTTTGTTTACACAGTGGCCTCTGTTAGCCATTAAAAGTAAAACATTAAAGTGGAATATTCCAAGTTGTTTTTTTATTATTCGTCTCAGATTTCCTTGGTGATATGAGTCCAGGGGTTGATATGTTTACAATGCCATTTTATTTATTTAGTATTTGTGCATAGTTTTGATAATTATTAAATAGTGGTACATTTACTTTGCTGTGCTATTTGCCTGGGAACACTCTTGCATATAATCTCTGAATAGATTTTAAAAATACCCTTTAGACCAAAACCTTGTCAAAACTATTGTTAAACAGTGTCTGACATCAGGCAGCGAATGCATCACAATTCATGTAAAAGTTTCCTGTGTGATAGCTTTTAGAGACGTTAACCTTTCAGGCATCTGATACCCATCACTACCACTGTGAGCAATTCTGTCTCTTTCTAGTTTCTCTAGAACAGAGCATTTCACAGCAAACCTCTCTGAGTGACAGCTTAATGATTTAACTGTGCAGAAGTTTAGAATAATCTGTGGAATTCCCTATTAAATAGAAAAAATAGTGAGAGTTTTATGTCATCATCCAGGGAATCATCTGATTTTAAATTTGTCGCATCAAAGAAATACACTGACCTGCTACTTCATTATGAAAGGCCTCCTAGGATCTGCACACACTGTCCATTTGATCAGCTCCACGCTACAAAGTGTAGTCCATCCATTTCTTTGCATGCTTTGTTAGCCCCCTTTTACCCTGTTCTTCAATGGTCAGGAACCCTACAGGACCACCGTAGAGCAAGTGTTATTTGGGTGGTGGATCATTCTCAGCACTGCTGTAACACTGACGTGGTGGTGGTGGTGTGTTAATGTATGTTGTGCTGGTACAAGTGGAGCAGTCACAGCAGGGCTGCTGGAGTTTTTCAACACTGTGTTCACTCACTGCCCACTCTGTTACTCTCCTTCCTTGTGGTCACAGGACATTTGTTGGTAGGTTATTTTTGGTTGGTGGACTATTCTCAGTCCAGCAGTGACACTGATGTGTTTTAAAACTTGACCAGCGCTGCTGTGTCTGATCCCCCCACCCAAATAATGCCTGTTCTGTCCTATGGGAGTCCTGACCACTGAAGAACAGAGTAAATGGAGACTTACAAAGTATTCAGAGAACCAGATGGACTACAGTCTGTAACTGTAGAACTACAAAGAGAACCTATGTAGTAAGTGGATCTGATTAAATGGACAATGAGCGTAGAAACGAAGTATGTAATGAAGTGGCCGGTCAGTGTGTATTTAAAAGAATTTTAAATTATTTATTAGTTATTCTGTTCCAGGCATTGATGTGGATGTCTAACTTCTGTCTTTTTCCTCTACCTCTCTGTTTTTATCCCTCTTTCTCTACAGGTCCCCACGCTGAGACGGCTAGTGGATGTCAGAATCTGCAGTGTGGCTTCAGAGCCTGCTGTCGCTCTGGAGAGTGATCATTCCCTCTTTCCTTCTCCCACCAAGTGTTTCCCTGCACTTTCATTTGCTCATTGCTCCTCTTTTCCCCTTTTATTTTTCTTTTGCTTATTCCTGTGTTCTCCTCTGTCTTTAAACAGTGCTCCAGTGTTTTTAACCTGGTATCTATCTACTAGATCGTAGTGTTGTAGCATCAATTTCCACCGACTTCAAATTCCGAATGTTTAGCTGTACCTAGAAAACCCATTGGCTTAAAACAAGAGAACCCATTGTTAAGTTGCTAAATTCTGTGAGTGGCCATATAGTACAAATTCCAAACTGCAAACTTCATCCTTCTGGGGTTTGGGATGAGAGAGACATAAAGGGATTTCTTGGAAAGTTATATCAAACTTTTGACCACTGGAGCAACACAGTAAAAGTAATTCCAGTCATTGTAGGTTTCCTGCAGCCTGATTCTGTGGCAGTCAGCCTCAGCCTTTACACTGGTAACGAATTACCACATATTCATCCCTCTGGAAAACTAGCCCCAACTCTGAAGGAACAAATATACACATTTTACAAAAACTTTTGATTGAATAATTCATAGAAGTGTTGTTTTAGCATAAACCTTAACTGACCGGATTTAGCAACTGCCCAATTTAGTCATTCGAGTGTGCAGTTATTTTCTTATTTTTTGACCGTACACTACCAGTGGACAGACATTGGGTTGAAAAGAAGTTGAGAATTTCCATCTTTCTCCTCCTAATCTTCACTGCTCTTCTCTCGCATGCTTTTTTTTTTTTTTTTTTTGTTGTTGTTTTTTTTTCCCCTCTCGTTCCTTCATTCTCTGTTGTCTCTTGTCCCGTTGCACCTAATCGTTTGCACTTTAAAATTTGGAGTGCCTCCTGGCTGTACTCTGTCACACATGGGATAGTCTCCATCGAAAGAGACACTAAATGGAGTTTTAAAAAAAGAAAGGAAAAAAGAAGTTTCTTTCTCGCCACTAAGAAAATTCTTAGTGGCGCTATGCTCTTCTGAGCGATTGTACTGTTTAAAGATGATAACATGTACGTTTTGTAGATGATTGTGTTATTGAAGTTATTGAAGATCATGTTTGGGATTTGGAAAGGACAGGTTGCTGTTTGATCCTAATTTTGAGTGCTTCAAGGAAGTGTAACTTTCAGCACAAAGTTCTTGCATCTTCATTTTTGTTTTCTTTTTTTTTCCATGGCAGTGATAGCTCACAAAGCTGTAGACCTATCCTGTAGACTCTGCCTAGTGAACATGTATGACTCCCTGCCTTGCGATTACTGTACAGTTCCTTTGGCTTTGCTGCTTCTGTAAACATGTGCTTGGCTTCCTTTCTCATTCACGCAGACCTTGCATAAGGAAGACCACTGGAGGGCACTTTGTCCTTGGGTTAAGCCTGGTTTAGGATTGCATTGCATTGTCTGTTGTAAGTAATTAAATATATACGCAAACACTTCTCTGTTGGGAAACTTTCTTTTTAGTCCCAAAGTGGGCTTAATGTGTGTGAGTAATGAGATTACAGAATGATTGGATGTGAATTTGCTAGGATGATGCCTGTTTGTTTCAATTATTGTAAAAACAAATATTTATATATAAAACAATAAATACAGGACTTTCATTCACTTTGCAGTACAGTGTAATGTAGACAGGAAGGGTCCCCTCTCCACGCCCAGCATGCTGCTAATTTTAGTTTAGTTTAGAATTTTCGTTCTTGCGTCAGTTTGTGCATCTTGGAGGAAAACACACAATGCAGAACAGTGGTTCAAGTGGGGATTCAATGGGAAGGGATGAATAATGGGGTACTCCTCATCCTTTTCCACATTTCTTCTCAGCATGTAGCTTCAGACACATGGTTTCAGACCCTTGTTTTGCATTAAATTTATTGAATATATTAAATTCTGATTTCAAATGGGTGAAAAAATTTGTAGAGTAATTCCGTGATTAAGGTGCCATTTAGCCCCTCTAACCAGCATTTTCACGAGTTGTGTTAATCTATCTGTGCAACCTTGTACAAGGCTTCTTTCCCCGCAGTGTCCTAAATGAGTGGCATCAGAAAGAGCCCCCAGGCCATGTTTCTGTAAGTGACTGAGTCCGCAGACTCTTTTTGGTTCATGGGTTCTTTAGTAAAGAAACTGGTTCTATATAGAACCATGAACACTCAAAGAAACCATTGCAGGATTAAAGGGTTCTTTGCATTGTAGAAGGTTCTTCAGATTGATGGAGATTTGCTGTAGATGGTTCTATATAGAACTTTATTTGAAAAAGCACCAAAAGTGGTTGTGTTATTGTTCCACGTTTGACATCGAAACTATATTAGAATCCTTTTGGGTGCTATGTAGAACCCTTTTCAAATAGGTCCTATATAGACCCATCTAGAGCATCATTCTCTGTCACTCTAAAGAGCCATTTCATGATGCTTCTTTTGAGTGTCCCTGGTTCTCTATATAACCTATTTATTTACTGAAGAACCATCTTTTTTTAAGAGTGTAGAGTGAACAGGCTTTAATAGTATTGACAGTCTTTAAGTTGAAATTTTTACTTGAATGTCTGTGTTTAAGCTAAAGAACTGTTGTACAATGTATATAAGGCACATTATTTTGGCGCTATATAATAACATTAAAATACCTTCTGGCTGCAAACATAAGTAGCATTATCTTAGTGGTAAACTGGTGCCCAAATATACTTTTAAACTGAATTTTTTATTAAACATGCTGGGTAATGGAATGCTTGGCTGGCACATGCTCATGATTTTGTGACCATATCTAGTTTTCAGCTTTTAAAAAGAAAAGGGTGTTGGGCCTGCTGTACCGTGCTCTCCTGCAGCTGTTGCTGAGTTCTTCACCATGGTACGAATTCCACGTCCCCTTCCCCACCCCTCCACCGAGACAGCCGATAACAGCCGTGGTCATTACTATACAAAATCAACACCCAGAAAATGGGTAAACGACTGGTTAAAACCTCATACAGAGACTAAAGTAAGGTGTTCTGGTGTTGTTTAGTTGTATACTCTTGGCGGGTCTTGGTTGGAGCACAATATAGAAAAAGAAAGAAAAACAGTGAAATGTCTATTTTCTAGGAAGGTGTGAACAGGAAATCAACACGTTTTTCTTCTGAGTGGAGCAGTATTGGGGACCACCCAAGTAATTCATCCATTTGTCACATTTAGAACCTACTATTCTGTACTAAAATGAGCCCAGCTTAGCTTTTGTTTCTCTTACGCTATTTAAAGGACTTGCGTTCTACATTTTTCTTGTGGTTTTATGTACTAAAGTCACATCAGCTGAGGGCTGAATGGACGGCCCCAAAAAAACGTTTATGGTTGTGACGTCACAACCATGAGGAATTCAAAGTGGCCTGTTTGTGCGGCTTAGTTTCCTTATATGGGCTTTGTGGACTGGGAGTGAACTGTGTTTTGTTTGTTTTTATTTTTATTTTTTATTTAAAGGAGCAAAAATAAATGTTTTAACCATTGGTTCATCAGGTTAGCATGTCGACTCAACAGATACAAACACATTATTATTCTGCAGCTGTTCTGCCCGAGTCTCTAGAGTGAGATTTTGGGGTTTTAAGATAAGGAAAGCTTCTAATGATGCATCTTGAAGGTGGGAGAGCTCCTGACGAACTGCAGCTGCTTTTAGGCAGATACATGAGGGCGGGTTAAAATGTTTTGTTTTTTTTCCCATTGTCTAAAGCCAAAGGAAGCCTGATGGTGAATGTTACTTGTTTATCACTGTGCCTGCTGAGTATTGCAGAGAGAATACTGATAGACAACAACGTATGTCTTCTGGCAAACTGATGAGGCTAAGGGATGCAGTGCTGCAAAACACAATATAACTTAACAAATATCATGTCAAATGCTAGATTTAGGCCAGAATGTCTCTTTAATACTTACATAATATATTAAACTCCTATTTAAAAACATTATATTGGCCTTTTTGAAATTGTCTTAATTGTTGAAATCTAGAGCAGGCACGTCTAGGCTTTGGGCTACATTCATGTACCTTCTACCACATTCATTTTCTTTTCTGTCTTGCCTCATATCTTATGCTGCACATTCTTCTTTTATGCTCCCCATTCTTTACATATGTGACCCTCTTTGTTTTTTGAGCATCTGTTTGCTTTTGTGCTTCTTTGCCTGGCTGGCATATCTTTGCTGTAGATCCCCTGTACAGCCCAAACCCTGCATAGACAGGCTGAGTGAACCTGGTCTCCACTCTGTGGAGGAGAGTCATGCTGTCTTCTGAGACACTATAGAAAGACAGCAGCCCTGCCCTGTGGTCCAGATACACTCCTATCCTGTGGGATGTAGGCACCGAGATTTCCGTCTCCTCATTGTTGTGTGCAAAAGCGTATCTGGATATGGAGCAGTCTAAACTCCAGCACTGTTTGTTATACCCAAAGCCACAGTCATCTCCCTCTCCCTTCCTGCTGATGTCTCCATATGAAACGGCGATATCCGCTCCGTACAGGCCCGTCCACTGCGCTTCCCAGTAGCAGCGTCCAGACAGGGCTTCCCGGGATAGGACCTGAGCCCACCAGTCGAAGCGCTTGGGACTGTCCGGGTAAGGTTGAGGTTCAAGATCACAGGACACAGCTCGGTTCTCCTCAGATAGCCTAAGGTTCTTGTGGGCGGTGTTGCAGTCCAGTGACAGCGGAACCAAATCTAAATGGGGGAAGAAAAAATGGGTAAATTGACCATTTATTATTAAGTTATGACTGACCAGCCCGTCAGACAGCCACCATAGTCTCTAAATGCTACTTGCTCTGTCAAAAGGAAAATATCTGCCTAAACTTCTCAGAGCAAACCTGCAGTGAGAACGACGGCAGCAGTACATTAGTGAGAATCTAGACTAAGAAATGCTGGAAAGAAGGAATGTATGATTTGCATTGTAAAAGGGTTCTTCAGATTGATGGTGCATATGCTGTAGATGGTGTGTGGTGCTATATAGAACCATATAGAACACATTCTTCATCCATCTGAAGAACCTTTTCATAATGCAGAGAACTCGTGTAAAGGGTTCTTTGAGTGTTCATGGTTCTATATTGAACCATTTTCTTTACATAAGACCTCTTGAGGAACCACCATTTTTAAGCATGTAAGTAAACTTTCCTGCTAAAAAATAGTTTCATATTGGTAACAACTAGTCAGATAAATGCGCTCCTACACCTGCTGTTCTCTGTATTATTTTAGTAAAGTTTGGTAAAAGACCTTGTGTTAAACACAAGTTCTCCTCGGTATTTACCAATGCTTTGACTAGCTCTAGTGTTAGCTTTAGCATTAGCTCATCTGAAGGGGCAGCTAACGTTGCTAAAACCTGCTTGTTATTAGACATGAAAGCTTGCCACTTTAACAGTGGCTAAACCATTTCCCTCATTTCCAGAATCCCTGATTTTGTTCACCTGAAACTTGCGAACGGTCATACTTCGTCATTTCTCAGATATGTGTGCGTGCACTTGAATGGCTTGTAAAGCTATTTATTTATGTTTCAAATTTACTCCTAGAATCAGTAGCATCAACTGTTGTGAAGCCTGAATTTTATTCTCTTTCATAGACGACTTAGTTTTTGCGGTATGAGCAAGTCTAGTTGGGATTGCTTAACAATTCAGCAGGGTTTTACATTCGTGTGTGAAGATTTAGATGTGTAGTTCAAATGATGCGAATTAGCAATTAAAGCATCCATTGCTTGTTAGCTACATTAGTCTTGTAGCTTCAATGCTAATGCTAAGCTAAAGAAGCAAATCGACTAAGTGATACTTTTTAATCCCACTAACGGGAAAATTCCACCTCCGCATTTAACCCATCCATGAAGTGAAACACCACATATACACTAGTGAATACACACTAGGGGGCAGTGAGCACACTTGCCCGGAGCGGTGAGCAGCCCTATCCATGGCGTCTGGGGAGCAATTGGGGGTTAGGTGTCTTGCTCAAGGACACCTCAGTCATGTGCTATCGGCTCTGGGGATTGAACCAGCAACCTTCTGGTCACAGGGCCAGTTCCATAACCTCCAGCCCACGACTGCCCCCCCCCCCCCCCCCCCACATTTGGTAGAAGGAGAAAACTGTAAATTTTATTTTAAGCCAAATTATTCCTTCATAAAGATAGAGATTGTATTGTGAAGCTTTATCTCAGACTATATACACATTTTTAGATGTGAATACCCAAATAATGTGCATGTTAGGAAAGGAGGGCCTACTTACACTGTAGGAAGTCCTCTCTCGTCTTTGGTTCTGAAGGAACTACGATCTTGTCTTTTTTCACTAGAAATTTAAATGAGTATATTATTATATACATTAAATGAGTATGTAGTAATGAAAATGCAATTATGAATGTCATACTTTTCAGTTTTCCTTTAATGTGCTTTACCTCCTGTTGAGATTGTTTTGATTTCTCTGTGCCAGATGTCTTCTATCTGGACTTTGAGCTCAGTAATGGACTTGACCACTTCCCCAAAAGAGAACTGAGGGTTAACTGCCAGGTCTGGGACATCTGCAGATCCAGGAAGGAGGTAGAGAGACTGGGCTGTCTGCAGAGAGGTTCCGGCAAACCGGAAAAATGGAAAAATAACAAGATAATTTAGATAAATTGGGCATTTTGTGGAGCATAGTTGATGTTGATGAACTAGCTCTAACTGGTCAGGATTAGAAGGCAGTCTTTGATTCTCACTGCAGTAATAAGCAGCATTGTATTTCACAGTTGTCAGAAGAAAACCTTGTGTCTCCATTGTTGTCGTTTTCCAGTTTTTGACAATTTGAAAGTGCCTGTTGACCTTTACATGGTGTGTAAAATTTGTGATGGATGGACTAAAAGGAACGGCCCAAAATGATTCAGGAAAAAAGTAGTTTTTTCCCTTTTCCTGTAAAGTAAGTTTCGGAGATACGAGGTTTTCTTCTGACAACAGCGATTTTCTTATGTCAAATTGGTTTTGGGGTGTGGTCTTGCCTTTCTTCTGTTTATTTGAAGGAATGCCGCTGTATCTATTAGATGTCCCTTAATCTGGGCAAGCATATGTCCTCTTCAGTGTGCAAGCAACTTCAAGCCATTCAAAGGCCTGACACATGGCCTAGTAGCTATAACTGTTAGTCATGTGTTACTTGTGTTTCTTTTTCGCATTGACTGCATTTCCTCTCTCCTGAACTTCATACCTAAAAGTGCTCACTTGTTGAGTGAAGTGTGGGGTGCAGTACATGTAAAAATGGAATGAATTCCCTCCTCACACACATTGAGACCGACTCCTACCCAAGCGTTTTGCACAATAGTTTACTGACTTAATGAAACTTGATCAAATCCAAGCAACACTACAAGCCATTTTCGCTTCAGTCACAGTGCAGTGGTATTACCTGCAGGAAGTGGATGTGGTTCTGAGTGTGCGAAAGCTGCTCCAACTCGGCATCGCTCCTCTTCAGCTCACCTATCTCCCGCTCTGTCCGGATCAGAAAGTCCTCGACCCGCTCCAGTTCAGCCCTCTCCTGAGCTCGGATCAGCGCCTTCATCTCAGAGTGGCTGCTCTTTATACACTGGATCAGCTCCTTGAAGAGCCGCTCGCTCTCCTCCTCCGTGGCCAGTGCCATGTCCTGTTTAAGAGCAGTACCAACACTCCACTTCATTGCGAAAAAGACAGGCTAAACTGCCATAGGTGTTCATGGCTGTGACATCACAGCCATGCTGAATACAAAATGTGCTGTTAGTTTCCATTTATGGTCTGGGAGACTGTATGATATGTTGTATATGAATATCATCGCTGTCCAAATCTCCAAAATTGTAACTTTAAAGGAGAATGGGGGAAAAAAAACTTTTATTCTAAGTTAATGTAGTGAGATTTTATTCCTAGAAATTGAGGCATTTCTGTTGGTCCATGATCACAAAATGTATTCAAATGTTGTATAAACATATTTAAAAGTGGAGATTTTTTTTTTACAGCAACAATATGAACCATAGTACATCAAACACTTACATAAGCAAAATTCGATTTTCCATATGGGCCCTTTAAGTACACATGCAATATCAGATTAGAGGCGCTTTAATGTGGAGGCAGTCCTAACCAGGGTCTCTACAACTAGGGGCTTCAAGTTTGCTCCTCACTGATATTGAAGATGTTCTCAATGTTTAAGAAAGGTGTGGTATAGTTTTCCGACGTCCACTGACAGCCGAAAAAGGACAGTGTATGGACACATCACCTACCCTCAGGGTGGTTTTAGCTGCTCCCAGCTCCTTTAGCTGCTTCTGTCTCCCTGTAATCCTCTGCTTGGACTTCTTCGTCTCCTCCTGAAGGCAAATGAAGGACGTTTTAATTACTGAAATGACAACGATTCTGTGGCAAATTAAGAAACTTGCTACTTTGTTCTTATAATCATATGATTATGGCCTGACCAGCGAACAGTGAAGTATCTGTTTTCATGTTGAGCCATGAGTTATTTTGATAACTTGTTTTTCCACCCAGTAGTTTTCACATGTAAAACTTTTTGAGGGTTCTATCGTCCACTTTCATGAGCTATTACTAAATTCATCATCATATACATTTCTTAAAAGTTAATATTATGACCGTTGGGGCAGTTTAACACATACAAGTTACACTGTCAAGATAGAATGTAAATTCACAAAAACAAGCAGTTGTCTTAATTTCTCAGGCATGAGCCTTTATTTTAATGGTTGTTAATGTTATGATGTCCGAGTAACTAGTTAAACTATTGAATTACAGAAAAACACGGTATTTCTCATAACTTTGCAGATTTTTGCCATTACTGGGAAAACATACTTTTACCGTTAAGTAACAGGTTTCGTCTAGTACCCTTCCTGCCAGACTTCTTATCCGTTTTTCCCAGATTTTATTTTTATTATGTATGTGATTTGTATTACATAACATTCAGTTTTGCAGCACTGCGTTCCTCAGCCTCGTTGGTATGATGAAATTTATGAATTTGTATTGTTTTCATATAATTTTTCATCAGTAAACCCAACATGCAGCACGTCACACAACTGCTGGGAATTTCTTTGGTGGTGATAAAGTAATCCTGACTAGCTAAAGCACTGATGTAGAGGCAAATTCGGCTTTCCAGCTGGAGCACTGGCTTCCTTCTACATAATTCAAACAGCCTCGTGTATCCACCCTAAAGTGCTTATAGTTTTTCACAACTTCCTCCCACCTTCAAGATACGTCATTGAAAGGAGGTTTTCCCAGTATTTAACTGGAAAATCTCTTTAGAAACGGCTACAAGGCTGCTGTAAGAGGTGAGAAGCATTTTTAGCACACATGTATTGATGTTTACTTTTTTAATTTCAGCTAGTGCCCCTTTAAGTAATCTTGTATAGCTACTGATTTGTAAACTACGTTAGCCTCAGAGATCCAGTGCGAAACTAAAGAAGCAACATTGATGGACTATATTGGGGCTGAATTGCTTTAACCCCTGGAAAACAAGTACAGTATGTTTACAGTGCATATACAACTTAACCAGGCTGTTTATAATCATCACTATCTTTCATCATTAGATTGCCTGCAAGACTGCCCACCTCTTTCTCTGCCCGCCCCGCTGCAGCTGAGATCGTGTCATGACCCTTGTGATTGTCCAGCATGCACAGGCAGCAGAGGCATTGCTTGTCAGTACGGCAGTAAACCTCCAGGACCTTATCATGTAGGGGGCAGGTCATTCCCTGCAGCTGCCCGGTGGCGTCTACAAGTGTGTGAGGAGTTCTTGCATTGAGATCGTTGTGCAGTTTGAGGTGATCATCACAGTAGGAGGCCAGACACACCAGGCAGGACTTTATGGCTTTGTGTTTTGGACCAGTGCAGAAGTCACAGGCCACGTCCTCAGGTCCAGCATTGCTAGGTATGGAGTGGTCAGCCTGGAGACCAGTCTTCATCAGTATATGCACAACTTCATCCACTTGTTCATCCTGTCCAGGTCTTTGGGTGAAACTTTGCCCACACTGTGTGCATCTGTACTTGCCTGTGTTTTCATACTCACTGACGAAGCCTTCAGTGCAGCGTTTGCAGTACACGTGTCCACAGGGAATAGTGACCACGTCCGTCAGTCGGTGAAGACAGAGAGAGCAGTTGGAAAGGTTGAGTGCACTGGACGATGCCATTTTACTCAGCGCAGTGAGAGAGGGTTAAAGGGACATGGCAGAAGAGCAGGATTTCAGTTTCGTTTCTCTGAATGTCTATTTGCACAAGGAGGAGGAGCTTCCTGATCACACTGAGGGCTGTGTGTGCATGTGTTTGTGTATGTGAGAGAGAGATAAAGGGCAAGAAAGAGTGAGTGTGTGAGAGGCTGCTGAGAACCTTGTTATGTCAAAATATGGTTTTATGATACTGTTAAAGTGTCTACATGCACCTAAAAGCTTGAATAGAATGATTTATAAGCCCAATTCACTATGTGATCCAACTAGACACGTTTTTGAATGGTATAAAAAGTAGGGGTGGGCAGATACTTTTGATCCTGATGTTTGTTTTGGGAATGAGGGAATGAATTCCACCAAAAAAAAAAAAAATCTGCGTCACACGTTATTAATGTTTAAACAAAGTCAAAGGGAATGGTTTGAGGTGAAATGCTGCATTGTGGAAGAATATACCATTTCTGACTTCTTTACATAGGTGGACATAAGAAACCAGGCATCTGAAGTGTTTACTGCCTCTACTGGTTATCTGCATGACATGGAATGAATTTGCCTGAGACATTGTTTTATGGTAGTTTTGACATGATTATATAGTTAGGTGATTCAACAAAACATGCAAAACTCATAACCTAATCTCACCAGATATGGCATTCCAGACAGCAGGGCTGAATCTGGCTTTCTCATGTGATTACTGATTGACTAATGGGTAGACACTAGATATGTAAGCTAAAATAGGGCCGTATACCAGTCAGCTTCATATGGATTTGCCTTATGTCTATGTTTGTGGGCTGATGTAGACATAAATGCTGTGGACAAGCAATATGGGCCACATTCATAACTTCTACTTACTTTACAATGTGTGGGCCAGATCTGGGCCGAGGACACAGTCATATACTGGGCCAGAACAAATCCAAGGATGTGGCCCACATGTAGGCCAGACAAATTTTGCTGGGACTGCATGCATGTTGAACAAGACTCTTCCAAAAGCATGCATTTAAAACTACAGCCCTCCTCAGAGCTGAACCTAATTCAGTCCTAGACCAGCCCATCACAGCCACCATGACCATCACCTTGCGCTGCATCATGGAATCATTCCATCATATTGGCAGAGTTCGTTCTTTGTTTATATGCTGCAAATACTTATGCGGCAAGATCTTAAAGAAATTGATATTTAGCTTATTAGAAACACGTTCATATATGCATCTTACTGCATATGTGCAAGGTTAATGCAAAGTACAAAGCAAAAGACAGAAGTCAGTACCATTTGGTTATATCTGTAAACTTTGAAACTACATACAATTGAAAAAATATAAAAAATACAAATAAATTTATTTAACAAATATGTTTTTGACCATTTTCATACATGCAAAAAATTGATAAATACATTTGGAACATATTCCACATGGGCAGCTCCAGAGGGATATCAAATATGCTCACACACATTATCTGTGCCACTTATCCTCCTGGGTCACAGAGGTGCTGGACCCTGTCCCAGTGGTCACTTGGGCAAAAAGCAGGAAACACCCCGGAGAGGCTGCCAGTCCATCACAGGGCAGACATACAGATGCATGACTGCTAATTGGCTAGGTAGTTTATTAGTTGTCTGCAGCCTTCAGTCTACAAATAAACACAAAACACAAACCTGAACTTGGAGCCATGACCTGCCAGGGGAGAACAATAAAGCAGAGATATCATCTTAATTGCCTACTATTAACTCCTGTTTCATAAGGGCATATTTTGTAACAAGTCATGTAAGATTGTGTAGCTGAACATGTTATGTGTACAGTTACATTTACTCTGTACCCAGAGACTTATGGAAACTGCATAAACTGGCTAAATGACCCTTTCTGCACTTGCAGTTCCTCACTCTAATATCCAAACAAATCATGTACTTTCTTAATTTATTTGCTTGTAAGAAACTTAGTTTTTTTTATTCTGCACCCCCCCCCCCCCCCCCCCAATCTTACACCTATATACCTATAAAGGGGAGTCATTCACAGTGTTTCATTAGGCTCACATTATTTACTATCCAAAACATCCAGTGAACCTACACGTTTTCTCAGTTATGTCACATTTTTCCTTCATGGCATTTGTGGCTTGATCGTCTACATTTGGGGTAAAGAGAAAATGGCACAATTAGATTTTTGTCACATGATCACTTCAAATGTATCACTTTATACACAGATTTTTCAATATTCGTACATACTTCAATGGCTGAGATGTGACCAAACTCATATAGTCTATATATTTATGCACAGTATATAAAAGGGCTATATAAATATAGCCATTTTATTTACGATCCAAGACCACCAGTGGTTATAAATAATGTTGGTTGTGGTATAATAGTGGTAAATCAGAAAAAAAAAAGTTTTCTTTGGGGACGGTTTTTCTTTACAACATCCTGCATGTACCCCTCCACCAGAATAAAACAAAATGGCTTCGGACAACATTATATCTCAAATAATTATAAAATCATTTTTTAGGCAAAAAGCAGCATATTTATAACCATTTCACAAAATAACCCAGTGAGGGAGCTTTTAGAGGTGCACGTCTGGTTCCTTTCACCACCACTGTGAACAGTTCTGACTCTATGAGTTCCTGTGAAATGGAACATTTCACACCAAACCACTGTGAATGATTTTGTTAACATATTTATGACTGAACTATGCAGACATTTTGAAAAATTGGTGGAATTCTCCTTGAAGTTGTCCCGCACGCTGTGAAATCCTGCTTTGTGTAGCCCCCAACCTGTGCATAGAAAATGCTGGTTATCTTTTGTATCTTTCTTCACCGACATACTTACCCACACGTGCCTTTCTCTGGCTGCTCACTGCTCACCTGGAGTGTATGAGGGTGTACTGAAATAAAGCTGATAAGGTTTATGGGAGTAGAGTCCGTGTGGATTGCAGAGCTCAGTGTAGCGGGACGTTGTGTAAGGGCCACTGCATGACCTGTCAGGGAAGAACAATAAAACAGAGATATCATCTTGATTGCCTGCTATTAACTCCTGTTTCATAAGAGTGTATTTTGTAACAAGTTATATAGGATTCTGTAGCTGAACTTGACAATACTCATGGCTTACATTGATCAGCCATAACATTAAAACCCTGTTTCTACACTCAGTTCGTCTGTTTCTCTGCAGACTTTGTTAGCCCCCTTTCATCCATTTCTTCAATGGTCAGGACGCTCCACAGGACCACCACAGAGCAGGTATTATTTGGCTAGTGGATCATTCTCAGGGCAGCACGGTGGGTAGTGCTGTCGCTTCACAGTGAGCAGGGCCTGGTTTCTATTCCCCGGCTGGGTGACCAGGGTCCTCTCTGTGTGGAGTTTGCATGTTCTCCCCATGTCTGTGTGGGTTCTCTGGTTTCCTCCCTCAGTCCAAAGACATGCTATATTGCCCCTGGGTGTGAGTGACTGTCTGTCTGCCCTGCGATGGACTGGTGACCTGTCCAGGGTGTATCCTGCCTTCTGCCTGATGACTGCAGGATAGGCTCCGGCACCCTTAGCGGCTTAGAAGATGGATGGATGGATCATTCTCAGGCCTGCAGTCACATTGACATGGTGGTGGTGTTAGTGTTAGTATGCGTTGTGCTGGTACAAGTGGATCAGACACAGCAGTGCTGCTGGAGTTTTTAAACACCTCACTGTCACTGCTGGACTGAGAATAGTCCACCAACCAAAAAACATCCAGCCGACAGCCTCCTGTGACCACTGGCAGACAAGAGGATAGCCAACACAAACTGTACCAGCAACAGATGAGATGCTGTCTCTGGACACTAAAGTGGGCAGTAAATGTAAAAGAGTAAAAGAGCTCGGTGAGTGTTGAGTTATAGTATAACAGCCACGCACATTAGTCCTACGAGGGCCACGTGCCTGCACTTTTGCCTAGTGCAGCAGCCTAACTGAGGTGGGTTACTTATGTCATTCCCCACCCGTATTCAGGAAAGCCCCGCCTCCGCTGCGCTGTGATTGGCCGATAGTTCAGACTCGCTGCTTGCCAGAAAACGGGTGGGAAAACAGGACTGAGCATCTCTCGCAGACTTCACACAGCGTTCATCTGAGGGAAGGAGACGAGGGAGCCGCAGCACACACATCTGCAGCGTAAGTGTAAGGGCAGTATCAGTGTACTTCTGCAGGAATTGACCTAGAACAGTTTATTTCTTGTAAAAAAAAAACGAAAATGTTTCGTTTAAAAAATGTTAATATCACGAGCGGCGAGTAACGTTACCAATAATCGTCATTCAGGTTTTCGCCCTGAGAGAGAGGGAGACAGAGAGAGAGAGACGGTGTATAGCCTCTTTTAAGCTAAGTGGACTGCGTCCCAGCTGTTTTTGATCGTCTGTGAAGCTTTTTAAATCTAAATAAGCTCTAGCTGCTTTCAGGCAGTGGTTGTGGGGGTGTTAGCCTGCAGTGCTAACCTATAGAGTTTGAAATGGGAGAGCGGACCGGTGACGGTTGGTGGCGAGGAACGAAAAACAGGGCTAGGGGCTAACTGTGTTTTACGCTGATGAAATAGTGACCAAAATAGAAATGAAACGAGCTAAAAATAAAAGAAAAAAACACAACGAGTGACAAAAAATCTGTTCCACAAACCTTTGAAATGCTAAAAGGGAAATTCCACAGATTTTTATCTCAATATCGGCGTAAAACGCTGAGATGTAAACAAAGTTGTTGTAAAATGGTTCACTGTAAAGAAGCTTTCCAGGTTTCGTTACAGAGCTATTAAGAGGAACCAGGGGTCGAGATGTCTAAAACGCCAGTATAGACATTTTACTTGCCATCCAGAGCCACCAGTGAACCCACATGTGTTTTATATGTAATGTTGATAAGGGTCAAATAGTGGAAAAAAGGTTTTCTGTGGGCACCAGTTTGCCTCACAACGCCCTGCATGAATGGAGTTTTAGGACAATATATTTTTTAAAATATTTCAAACCACACAGGATTGTAAGTGTCAAAATTTCTTGTGATAATGCCTACATGTGCCTTTATATGAGGGAGACGAGAGCCAGTAAACGCTTCAGATGTCTGGTTTCCATCACCACCACAGAAAACTGTGATGGCTCAGTCTCTGTAGTTCTTCATCAGACCACTCTGAACGACTTTGTTTACTTACATATCTTAATGATTGAATTATGCAAAAAATTTGGAAAACAAAAATGATCCTTAGACCCCGAACTGCAGTGGAACTTTTTGGTTAGGCTTGTTTTTCCTCTTTTTGAAATCTTTTGATCTAAAATGAAACGCTAAAGCTCGAAAGTGAGAGGTTAGAGCAACGGCAAGGCAGCAAACAGTAATGTGATAGGTTTCCTCACAAAAATACATGATCATTTACAATCCTTGGTAAAAGACATCATCAGATGTTACTTACATTCCTAGAACTGAGGAAATATATCTGAAATATATCTCAGAAGGCCAAGAAATAAGAAATAAGTCAATGTTCTGGGGAGATAAATGTTTTCTTTTCTTTTTTTGGTTTGTTTGAATCATTGTTGCTCACAGGCCTCACTTTTAAGCTTCCTTAAAAGTCTAAAGTGTTCCCAAAAAACAACAGCACCAACAATACCTCAGGCTCTATGCTCATACGTGCTGGATGTACCAAGGTCCACTGCACTTCTATAGGGAACTATAAGGAGCCTCATGCTGCTTTGCTTTTATTTGCTTCTTTGTCACATTGAAAGTGAGTAGAATGTTGAATGGAAATTTTCTGTATAATTTCACAGTTTTGGTAAGAGCAGGTTATTTTGGTGAAGTGTGGAGGTGCTGAGGAGGATTGATCACGCATAAAATCTTGGAAACACAATTCCACAATCTTGTGGGAACACAAATTTGCTGCTGTGCAGGAATGTTTAATTCTGGAGCAGTTAGCCGTGTTTTCAAGCGTTTGTTTTTCCATGGATTTGCAGGATGTCGGAACAGAGCATTCACCTCCCCAATGTGGGGAGTTCCGGGAACGGAAAGCTTGAACTGAGCGCCTCCTCTTTCTCCTCCTCATCCTCTCGCCATGGGGCCACCGTTAGCTTCCATAAGATCCACTATGCCGTGGAAATGAAGAGCGGCTGGCTGTGTAAAAGGAAGGTCACCCACAAAGACATCCTCATTGACATCAAGTGAGTCCCGTTCATCTCGGATTAGTCCTACAGTGTTACTAAATAGCCCCGTATGTCTAAAATTGTGTGCATTGCTTATTAAGCCTTTAAACGCTACACTACATAACTAATGCATTGAATTTGCTCGACTCAAACATCTACAATTTTCTTGTGAAAAAAATGTATTACATCAGTTATTGCAACAAGTAAGCAAATTGAAAGACAACATTGTGTTGATGTGTGTTTTATTCACATGGTAGTAATGTACTCAGTAATTTCAGTGCACTTTTTTTTTCAGTGAAGGAGCCCACTATAGACCCACACTTCACTACATAACTCACATAATAATTTCGTAGCAGTAATTAAATCATTTTAGTGGATAACAAACAATAAAAAGTCTTAATATGATTAACTGAATAACGTGCTTAGTTTCTGGGCTTGTGGCAAGTGTAATAATATAGTAGAGAAGTCCAGATTGTATTGCCTCTTTGTCATCACAGTGGTGGAAGAGGCTGAAAGGGGACCTGCTTATAGATTTATGTCACATGAAACCTTACACTAGGTGCATCTTCAAGTACGCACGGCTCTGTAATTGATAGCCAAGGCAGTCAACTTAAAGTTTGTTACGTGAGGCAATTCGTCACATAATGCAGACCACAGCTTCGTTTCCATGTCACAACTTAACATGAACCTTTCACGGTGTTGGTGGAAGTCAAGTTTGTGCTGTGCTGATGCCAGTTTTCCCTTGTTTTATGTGACAGCCGAGAGGAGGGTGTTGGAAGCAAGATCTAGTCATAGATCATTTATTAATTGTTATCTCAATATTGGCCTTGGTGATACTTACATAAGCCTTTTAACTAACTGCAGGATTTGTTTTGTGTTTTCTCTGAAAATCCTGACCAAACCTTTCTGTAGGCATTCTGATGAATCATGATCACATTTACATGAGAAAACAAATTATTTTAATCAAAATAATGCAGACCAAACTTTATCTGTGTCAAAACAAGGGTTTGGCACTGTGTATGTAAAAGACTGCATCTGAGAGTAATTGATGTTATGGTCATTGTATAAGGTAGGCCTGTATGAAATGGACAGATATCTATTACTGCAGTTCTGTTATCACATACTGCAATTACGAAATGGCTTGTGTTATATTTCATTTGTATTTTTAAATGAGTAGCATCATCAGAATAATCAACTTCTGTTTTTGCAGTGTTTCTCTACACAGAAACACAGATGTGAAACTGTGACTTGTCTCTCAGCCCACAGTATAATGACTTAGCAGTAAGCATTAATGTGAGCAATCGGCCTCAACATGAGTCAGCAATGTGTGTAATCATGACTAAGGAGTTTAGTTTTTATTGCAATAAGAAAATTAATGGTCTTATAAATTGGCAACAAAAATACAATATATTTAGATACACCAATATTCAATATATCATTACATTTATTATGAATAATAGTCATAATAAACAGTTCTTTCATCAAACAACATAGTTAACAGGCTGAATCTCAGATAGCTCCCTGCTTCCTGTGTTGTGCAGGTCATGAAATAACAAACTGTACTCCCACGCAGTGCATTATATATAGTAGAAAGTCGTATATGTTCAGCTAAATGGTACTTGACCCCCTATCTGACATTTAGTGTGCTATTTGGGTGTAGAAGCAACAGTTTTCTGACCTGTGCTGTGCACTATATAGGGAGGAAGGAGCCATTTGTGATTCAGCCCTGGTCTCAGACTTACATGGTACAATCCATCTAATATCAGTCACATTCTGATTGGCTACCTGCATGTCCATCTCATCAGTTTTAATCTTTCCAATGGGAAACAGTTACTCACACTGCTCGTCATGATGAGTCTTTTGGAGAAAGGTAGTCATTGCACTGAAAAACGTGAGGTTCACAGCATCTTACAAATTATTCAACAGTTGATCGTTATCATTTAGATTATTTTAAGCAAGGTGTCCCTGCATATTTGCTGCTGCGTGCCACTTTATTTCCTGTGGGCGTGTTTTTGATGGAGGCTCATTTTAAATGTCTTCTGTCCCTATAGGTTACACAAAAACAGTTTGCGGTAATTCCTGTAAAAGTAGGCGGTTTGTGGCCTCACCAAGCAATAAATGCATAAATAGCACTTTAGTTTATTAATACTAAACTTCTGTGTGGTGGCAGTCATGTATCTATAGCAAGTATTTCATTCACAGCTTCCGATAAGGTTCAGCAAATGAGATTATAAAATCTGAATGTGTTTTAAAATTATGGAGGCCAAGGGAATGGTTTGGCCTTTGCCTGGTTTCGGTTAACCAAGTTACCATGGTAACAGCTCTCAGTGATGGGGAAAAAACTCATTTACTCATTGTTTGTTCATTTATTGATTTACTTCGTGCAAAGCATAGCAAGACACTAGTATTTCCACACATGTACGCTTGAACAAAATCGAACACATTGGGTGAATTGATATCCTACATTAATACATTTATTATACCTAACAGATGAGCTTGTTGTAGAAACGCAGCTGTTGAGCTGCGCTGGTTCAGTGGTGCTGCAGGAAGATACCCTGGCTGTATAGAAATCCATCTGTATGATATTGTGTACATGTTAGGGCATCTGTTGACTTCAGACATCAGACTAAAGTGCTTCAGGTCTCAGGAAAAATCCATGAGAAAAATGTGTCTCAGCTCTTGTACATCAGGCGAAATGAGGCACTTCAAACTGCCTCAGGCGACATGCCTTCAGAGAAGAAGACATTAGATCAAGCTAAGCAGCTTCAGGTGATACGTTTTCTAAATCTGATTCCTTTTTTACTGGATTAATTTCATTTTTGTGGTCAAATTTAAGGCGACAGCACTCTCGAACCACAACTTCTACTAAACTGTCCTTTTTGTTTTGTCCTTTTATTTCGCAAAGATTAAGCTTGCTCCAGCATCTGATTCTGTGACCGCCTCAAAATTTCAGGCGATCAAGTGTTGCTATTATTATAATTGAATTAATAAAAATAGAAATGTCAGCACACGTTTTGGCATAGTTCAACCATCAGTTGCAGTTATTTTCTACATGGTTACCTGGATAAGACGACTTTGTCGTCTGCGCAGGCCTAGGATTGGATATTTGCGTTTTGCAGCCTACAGTGGTATCAGAGCTGCAAAAGGCCAGTAGTACATAACAATACTGTCCAGCCCTAGTAGGCCTAGCCCAGGTGTGTGAAAATGTGGACGTGTGCATAGGCAAAAAAAGAAAGTTTTTGGTCTGCTCTGCAGTCAGTGGCTTTTAATGAGGGAGGCCCTGTGGAAAAGGATGTGAGTGAATGAAGGGAAGGAAGTGTGCAGGTCTACAATGATTAGAAGGAGAGCAGCCCCCAACAGAAGTACAGAGAGAGAGAAAGAGAGAAAGGTGGGGGGGGGTTACATAAACCAAATCAAACACCATTACACAATTAAACGCAAAGGAAAAAACACGCACATACTGGGACGTTTTCCACATGGACGTTTATTCCAGTGTAGAGACACACACATGTATTCAGTTCTATACACACTTTGTTCATTCAAACAAGCAGAAGGAACGGACACAAGCACGCACACCTGTACTTGCACACCATTCCTGCTGTTCCATACACACACATACACATCCGTCGCTGTCTGAGATGAAAGAGAGGCTAGAACAATGGAAGCTGAAGTTCTCATGTGATCTGTGTATGAAAGAGACAGTGGGAGCTGTAAAACATCAATATAAAAAGGGTTTGGCGTAATAACTTGGTGAGAGTAAAAGTTTAAAAAACATTTCCAAAGCGCACGTCAGGATATGTGATTTAGACAGTTTGAGCCAATAAAAATGTGTCATGGCCTTGACTCTTCACCTCTCAGCGTTAGATAAGAGATGGCAAACAAAACAAAAATGGCACAAGGTTTACAACGCAAATGCTAATATTAGAAAAGCAAAATTTCTTTATTCTGTATTTAGCTTTAGATAGTTTTGAGCCATTGACCACGTTCACCAAGATATGATCTTAGATTGCTTCACAAATCAATCAACTAATCAGTCTCGTTTAACCACTTTTATCAGCAAGAAGATTAGCTCATCATTTTCATATATATATGTGTGTGTGTGTGTGTATGTGTGTATATATATATATATATATATATATATATATATATATATATATATATATGTATATGTATATGTATATGTATATATATATATATATATATATATATATATATATATATATATATATATATATATATATATATATGTATTGCATGCACATCAAACTGCTGGCACACAGTCGGCTTTCTCTTATTTCAGATGAACTTTATACAAATAAGCTGAGTGACGACCAATCAGATTTTTTATATATGGTACCTTAATGAGTTGTGTTACAGCAATAGTTAAGAATAGTTAATAGTTGAGAAACACATGTAGATTTAGTAAACAAACACACAGAGGCTCAGATATGTAATGATTAAAAACTAATGTATTCAAAACGTAGGACATTATTTTTTTAGACTGCTGAAGGTTTTAGTAATAGCCAACAGCTGGCAAGGGAAGCGATTCCACTCGCTGTAATGAAAATGCAACACTAACATAAACAGTTAAACAGTGCATAAAATAGGACGTATTTGTTTTATAGCAGTTACATTACACTGAATACTTCAATTTTTGCTACAGCCCCTCTGCATCCCTCCCTTTTCTGACAGTTATAGTAACTATATCTCTTTTTCGAATGACTTTTAGTAAAAATAATTAAAGGGAAGGAGATCATGAAAGACATTGGGACTTTGTTTGGGACACAGAGGGATCCTCTGCAAGTTTATCGACCAAAAGGACATAAATGATTAACTTGTGCGTGTGAGAGAAACAGATGTGTGTGAGAGTTCAACTGGGATCAGTCTGACACTAACATGTTCATGGTGTATTGCTCTGCTGAAATATGTTTGTTTCACCTGACTCAGTCAGGCAGTTTTGACAATTTGTGTGTGGATGGAGGTGTTTTGGGAAGTTCTCTGCTCTTCATGAGAAATCATTAAGCAGTATCATGACCTGGCAATAATGTGCAAGTAAGCAAGTTTGTGTAACCATGACTTTGGTGAAGAGAGTGGACTGTTGGGGGGACTATGGGACAGTTTTATCTTGAAATAAATTACCTTGTGCAAAAGCTATGACAGAAACCATGATAAAGCTTTGTCAGGATGTAGTCATTGACAGTGTAACTGAAATACATACAGTGGCCCCAAAGGTATTTGGACCCTTGTGTCATACTTAAAAATGTGCCAGGAAACAAAATGTCAAAGTTCTGTGACTTTTAAAAAGTTACTGATTGCTGTTTCATTTGAGCTGTTTGTTTGAAGACGTCTGAAGGTTTGCAGTCAAAGTGCTTTTGTACACTTCTGAGTTTATGATCCCAACAATGAACACAAGTTGACCAACACCATTTTACGAAATGTTTTGTGAAATATCCTAAAGAAACTTCATCAGAGTTTAACAGTGGTTAAAGTTAGGGATGCCTAATAATGTCAGTCATATCAGTATCAGCAGATAATTCAGTATATGTTTCAAACCCGATATTTGATGATGTGTTCACAACTCTGGAAGAGCGGGACATTTCAACAATGCTGGGCTACTGGGCTAAAATATCTATGTTTTATTCATTTTACAGCATTTGTAACACCAAGCAAATAGATGTCAAGTTTCTCTTTACATATTACATATTACATTTTATGTTTATATTACAATGTTTCTTTATCAGCAGAAATTGTGACTCAATCATAACTGTATCTAGACCTTTTTAGATTTATAGGTATAACATATGCATGCATATATATATATATATATATATATATATATATATATATATATACCATTAAAGTCTTCTAAAACAGAAGTGCTGAATTGCTGGTCTTGCTTAGGAGTTCTGTGCTTTGTTTACGAACACATAATTGGTCTGCAGTGTAGGAGAATGATTGAATAAATCTGACAGTGATGCTTAAGAACAATTCTGAATATTGTTTTCCCCATTTCTTCATCTAGTGGGATTATGAGGCCTGGAATGAATGCCATATTAGGAGCAACTGGGAGTGGAAAATCATCGTAAGTGTTTGTGTACCTGTCTTAGTAATGTTTGTAAGTACTGTATTTTTCAGTGTTTATTAGTATTGAGATGTTTCATGTGTGGTTATGCATTGTTTAGACATAGTAGTTGGTTTTATTGTGATTGCAGTATGTGTATACAATAGTTTTGTCATGCCGATATGGTGATATTATAGCTTTGTCATGGTATAGAGCTTGTAATTGAATGAAGGTTTCTGGACATTCTGGCGGCAAGAAAAGACCCCAAAGGATTGTCTGGAGAAGTGCTGATAGATGGAGCACCACAACCCCCCGACTTCAAATGCCTGTCTGGATATGTAGTACAGGTATACACACACACACACACACACACACACACACACACACACCCCTAAAACCACACGGCTGTAGATGCCTCTCTGGATCAGGGCTATCATGATTCTAAACAGAAATCAGAAGTAATCATCACTTATTATAGTAGCATGGTGATAAGACTTGTTTCATATTTTGCTTGTTTTATTAATATATTTGTGCTGTCTCTAAAACGCTAATACTTGGCTAATTGGTGGTTGTTTAATGCTTGAAGACCCTCACATTTCTAGATTGTCACTTCGGTCAGTTTCTGAATGCAGGTAACTGCATTTCAGATTTAGCTGAAACAAATGGCACAAGCATTTTGTTAGCATTAACTCAGACTGTTATTTTAAGTAAACTGTGGCTGATCTCTGCAGCAGGAGTATTAAAAGAAATGGAATATAACAGTTGTAGATGTTGCTATTAGGTTAGCTGAAAGCATACTTAGGAGTGCATTTAAAACACATGATAACATTTTATTATTCTTTATTCCTTACATTAACTCACATTACAAGTTAAGAGGTTTCTCGTTTAAACATACTATTTTGGAGATACATATTTGTCTTTGGACAGCAACAAAATGATGTTTAATTATTTGAGAGAGTAGGATTTAAGTTCTGTCACATTTTCACTGAATATACTAGTTATAGTATAACAGGGTCCAGGTAGAGTGGGTTCATGGGATTGTGGCAGCAGCAGAATTGAAGCAGGTGTTGAAAAAAATGGTGTCAGATTATCTACAGATGATTTAGTTGATGTGCACCTTATCAGCAGGGTTAGAATTAGGTTTATATTGTGGGTTGAGATTAAGGTTACGGTTAGACATAAAAATGGGCCTCAGATTTAATAGAATCTGACTCCATTGCTTTTAATACATATTCTGCTTTTTTGTTGCTTTTAATATATATTTAGTCAAAATTTAAACAAGATAAGCATCTACAAAAGCATCTTCAGTGAACTCTTAAAATAAAGTGATATTAAGAATTACATTAGGAAAACTGCTAACCAGTAACACTGAGGAACAGTGTGAATTAAGTACAAATTACTACAGGAGAGTTTTTCCATGTGTCTTGTCACATTTTCCCGTGTACCATGTATTTTAAATTTATTTTGAATATGTTACACATTCATATATACAAATATACACGCTCAAAAGTTCAGACGTCTATTTAAATTGCGATACATTTACACATATAGACACACCCCCACTGTCCTGTGTGCCTACTGATTGTGTCACATCTATTCAGCATCTTGCCTCCTTTTTCACATTTACTTGCGCACACAGCCATTCTGTGAAGGATTAAGAAAGCACAGTCATGTCTTACACATTCTATGTAAAAGAATGCTGATTGCTGATTTTCCAGCGCTTTAAAATATTGGAAAGGGGAAGTGTCTCCTCATCGTCAGTCATAAAATGTGTTAAAGGGAAGTGTCTCCTGCAACTACAGGTTTCATTTAGCCTAAACAAGCGTTCCTCGTACTAAACTATGTAAGGTCATAACCACTATGACTAATGGAATTATTAGTCTGGATTAATATTAATGTGGCAGGAACATGAACACGCTAAAGCAGTGCCGGTCATTCATCCTCATACATATTAAACCACAAATCTTATGTAACTATATTTGTTATTAAACTACATATGTAAAGGCTTATTTATGTTAAGGCTTGAGGTGGAGTCAGAGATTGTTTGTTTTAGAATGATCTTTTATCTTTTTTCTATATTTCTGTGATTTCTGTGTGTTACACCTTTTTAAATCATCTGTATGTATTTTTTATGTGCTGTTCTCTGCATCATGCAGGATGACGTTGTCATGGGAACGCTAACAGTGAGGGAGAACTTGCGTTTCTCTGCAGCGTTGAGGCTTCCAATGTCAGTCAGTCAGAAGGAGAAAGAGAAAAAAGTGCAGCAACTGATTGAAGAGCTGGGACTGACTAAAGTAGCTGACTCACGGGTAGGTCACTCTCTGTCTTCCAGTGTCAGTCAGCTAAAAGGAAAACACAAAAAGGGGAATTACTTTTGGGCTAAAATGGCCAGCTCATGGGCAAGGGACACATGCTTAGATGCTAACAATGGAGTGTTTGCTCTGATATAAGAAGTAGATTTCTGAAATAAGTAAATGTAAATCAGATATTATGCTGTAAGACGTTTTGTTAAAGGCAATATGTAGAGGTAAAGTGTTTTGAATTATTTATGCACAGGCTCCTCTGAAAGCATTGGCATGGCAAGAACAGTGTTTTTGTTTGTGCTTGATGCAGCTGTTTCAAGCAAGGAATATACAACCAAATAGTGTTTTTTTACTTTAATTTACTTTACCACTATCTGTTCCTATACTTTTGCTCACGTAAACATTGTGTGGTTTGTAAGTACATAAATATCAGATATTATAAAAGCTGAAATTCTGATCTTTTGTCTCCTTTGCATCTTTTGTCTTCAGTGTATAACAAAAACAAAAGAACTAGCTTTGACATTCCAATACTTTCAGAGGTCACTGTATAATATTTTGTCGACAAGTGACTGGCACTTGTATTTTAATATGGTCCAATGTGGTCCTCTTTCCAAAGTATTTGGACACCCTTGGTTATAGGGTAGGTTTTTGATTCCCTGGGGCTCTGTTTGTGTGTAGGTGGGCACGCAACTAATACGAGGGATTTCAGGAGGTGAGAGGAAGAGGACCAATATCGGAATGGAACTCATCATCGATCCTTCTGTTCTCTTTCTGGATGAACCCACAACAGGACTGGACGCCAGCACAGCTAATTCTGTACTGTCACTGCTGAAGAGGTATGTACATACATCTGCAACAAACTTGCACTATAGTAATGAAAGCAGTGATTCCTAAATTTACACTAAAAATGGTATAAACAAACAAGTGCATGTGTGAGAATAAAAGCACAAGTTCACTCTTCCCCCAGTGCATGCGGTGCATTCATAGCTAATCAATAAAATGCCTTCTGCTGCAGGATGTCGATTCACGGTCGGACCATCATCCTGTCCATCCACCAGCCACGTTACTCTATATATCGACTGTTCGACAGCCTGACTCTTCTGGCTGGTGGTAGACAGGTCTACCACGGACCTGCGCAGAGCGCACTGGAGTACTTCAGTGAAATAGGTGAGTTCAAGTACTTCAAAATCTCTCATTTTAAGGAGCTCCTGAAATTGTTTCATGAAAAATGGTCTAAAACAGTTCATTAGTGTGTATTCTGTATATGAATTGTCATGATCTATGAAAGCACTGAGTACATGTAAGAACCGTCAATGCTGTATTATGATTAAATCACCTTTATTAGTGAATTTAAAATGTTTTTACATTATACACCAGCTGCTATTCTTTTCAAATTTATATCTAGACATTTTAGTAATGAATATTGAAAACCCTTGTTTTCCTATAGTCAGCAGAAACAGGATGCGTTTAAAAAAAGTGGTTGTCAATAATGTCAAGTTCATTTGGCCACAGTCAGGAAAGAAAAGTAGTGTTTGTGATCAACTTGTAAATAATGAATCGTTACCAACTTACAAACAGTGTAGAGTCACAATCAGAATCATATCAGGAGTTTAACATCACCTTTTTCATCTTTTAACTTTTAACTTTACAGATAAGAAGCACACATCATTTGCATATATTTAAAGCATTGCTAAATCATCTGATTATAACTCTGTTTTGCAGGATTCATCTGTGAACCTCACAACAACCCTGCTGACTTCTTCCTAGATGTCATCAATGGAGACTTTTCTACAGTCATTCAAAACAGACTTGAAGAGAAAGAAGGTCTCTCTCTCTCTCTCTCTCACTCACACACACACACATGCACGCATAGTCATGAGGGGTGTACAAATGCAACTGAAATTACAATAATATCCATATTACTGTATATTCATGTAAGTTTCACAAATGTTTTGGCTATTTTCAAATGACAAAATCTAAAAAAAACTTTTTATTGTTTTTATTGTATGTAATCCCCTTCTGTGTTAATAGTTCCTCCAGTCACATGTATTCAGTGTATTTGAGATTTCTTGTTGCTTTTACTAATTTCCTAAAGAATCGTGATCAAATTGAACCATTGAAAAGTCAGAGATTCACATACATATAGTTAAACATACATGCACACATCTTAGGTACGATCATTTTTGTTTTTCGTGTACATCCTATAGAGCTAAATGTAGAGCAGTGCACATCATCTCGCCAGAACATTGAGCAGAGACTGGTGGAAGAGTATAAAACATGGTCGTACTACAGAGAGACCAAAGAAGAGCTGGAGAAGATCATGCAGGGCAGGAACTACAGTGAGAAGCCCAAAACTCGCACCATCACCTACAAGACTTCCTTCAATCACCAGTTCAAATGGGTGCTGAAAAGAACCTTCCGTAACCTAATGCTTAACCCACAGACCTCCTTCGCTCAGGTGAGTTACAGACCTAATGTGAGGCAGAGATATATACGTAATACACTGATACAGTTAAATATTCCATCCATCCATCATCTTCCGCTTCTCCGGGGTTCGGGTCGCGGGGGCAGCATCCTAAGCAATGAGGCCCAGACCTCCCTTTCCCCAGCCACTTCCACTAGCTCTCCGGGGGGGATTCCGAGGCGCTCCCAGGCCAGCTGGGCGATATAGTCGCGCCAGCGTGTCCTGGGTCTTCCTCGGGGTCTCCTCCCTGGTGGACTCACGAGGGAGGCATCCAGGAGGCATCCTAAACAGATGCCTGAACCACCTCAACTGGCTCCTCTCGACGTAAAGAAGCAGCGGCTCTACTCCGAGTCCCTCCCGGATGACCGAACTTCTCACCCTTCTCACCCTTAAATATTCCATGTCAAAAAGTTATTTGCCAGTGTTTCTCAAATCTCTATCTACTGCATTTGGTGTTCCATTTCAAAAATACCGTGAATAAGTCAGCTGCCCTTCAAAACACATTTAAACACTTCCTTTAATTTTTATAAGGATATGAACTGGAATTAGACTTTTTTCATTGGAGATAAGACTCCCAATTTGTAGCTAAAGTGTCAAGATATTAGCTGATAAAGATAATACCAAAGCTGTTTTTATAAATTTTTCACAAACTTTCAAAAACTAAAGCAACACAGTGAAAATAGTTCCGATTGCTTTCCCTAAGGTTTTCAGCTAACCGTACATGACAATAAATTATACAAATTTAGAGCCTGAAATTTATTTATTGAATAAATTCCCTTTGACTAGAGAATTTCTGAGTTCTACAAAAATATATTTTCATAAATGTTCACTGACAGAATTCAAGCCATTGAACTTTTTTTACCCAGTGTAATCTGATTTGTGGTCATTAAATTGTTATTGTGAAGATGCACCATCTATGAGAAAGTACTGAGTCACAAAAAATGCATTTCAGAGATGCTATTAATCAACAGTGCCCACTAGAGGTCATAAGATAGATAGATCGACTGACAGAGCATAACAGCATTATGTGTGCTATAACAAATTATACATTATCACTGTCACAAAAAAAAATATTTTCTCCATTTTTGGCAATTTTTGCTTTGTTGTGTAATTTGGAATCTACGCCTTTACTTTGTGTCAAAATTAAATGATGACCGGACCAATAGAAATGGTGCAAAATTACTTGGAAAAATTGTTGTTACATTAACTTCTATAACAAAATAATGATGTTTCTTCCTTCCCCTGTAAAGTTATTGTTTTGGACACACAAGGTTTTTCAGCATCCCAAATATTCCATGTATGCACTCCATTAGATTATTCAAAATGTTTTTTATATAAACCTTCTCTTGCACATCTGGATAGATTGGTAGGTAATATACACTCACCGGCTACTTTATTAGGTACACCTGTTCAGTTGCTTGTTAACACAAATAGCTAATCAGCCAATCACACGGCCGCAGCTCAATGCATTTAGGCGTGTAGAGGTGGTCAAGACAACTGGCTGAAGTGCAGACCGAGCATCAGAACAGGGAAGAAAGGGGATTTAAGGGACTTTGAACGTGGCGTGGTTGTTGGTGCCAGACGGGCTGGTCTGAGTATTTCAGAAACTGCTGATCTACTGGGATTTTCACACACAACCATCTCTAGGGTTTACAGAGAACGGTCTGAAAAAGAGGAAATATCCAGTGAGCGGCCAGTTGTATGGACGAAAATGCCTTGATGTGAGAGGTCAGAGAACGGGCAGACTGGTTCCAGATAATAGAAAGGCAACAGGAACTCAAATAACCAACCAAAATCTCTCAGGAATGTTTCCAACACCTTGTTGAAAGTCTGCCATGAAGAATTAAGACAGTTCTGAAGGCAAAAGGGGGTCCAGCCTTTTACTAGCAACTAGTGTACCTAATAAAGTGGCTGTTGAGTGTATCATTAAATCATTGAGGCTGATTATGTATGTATGTATGGATGTTTGTGCTTCCTATTCTGAGAGACAGCAATGATTATGTATGAGAAGTAGATGGACGCTGTGGGATTTATACTGTAAGAAAAAGGAAAATCGAATTCAATTTCAATGAAATATGTATCTACAGCACTGATGATGGCAGTGTGTTCTGATATGGTGTTGTGTTGTGGTGTTAGAATGTGGTGAACTTTTGCAATTTGGATGTAATGATTCATGTATGAATTCTCTTCCCAGATAGGAGTCACACTTTTCCTCGCTCTTATTGTTGGTGCTATCTTTTTCAATGTGCCAAACACCTCGGAAGGGATTCAAAACAGGTGAGAAAAACACAGCAGGTGCATTTGTGCCATTTGTAATAATAATAATAATAATAAGTTATCAGCACTTTTCAGCAGCCCAAAGAAACTTAAATTGTTTAAAATGCAAGATTAAAGTAAAATACAATATTACATACTTGAATTGACACGAAACAAAGCAAGAAAGAAAGACACTAAGAAAGAAGGAATGATAGAAAGAAAGGGCTGTCATTCCAAAACTCATTATGATTAAAGCCCCTTTATTAGAGAAATAAAAATGGCCTGTTATACATCAACTATTACTTTTTTCCAGCTTCTTTACACATTTTGGAATGCATCTCTTGTATACATAAACATATGTAAACCACAGCCTCTAATTTCAGGATGGGTTCTCTGTTCTTCATCATTACTAATCAGTGTTTCAGCTCTCTGTCCTCGGCTGAACTTTTCATCACGGAACGCAAACTCTTCCTGTGAGTAGAGAGGAAATACACACTTATGAAAAAGTTACTAATGTGGTTAAAGCACATCTGAATAAATTGGTGTTGTAACAATATGATAAAAGTGCTGTATCTCTCTACAGGCACGAATATGTTAGTGGCTACTACAGAGTGTCTGTGTATTTCCTGAGCAAGATTCTCTCTGACATTCTCACACTGCGCACCTTCCCTGCGATCATCTTCAGCTGTGTGGCCTACTGGATGATAGGTAACACACACACCCACAAAGTAGATACTAACCCATTCACATACACACACGTTAGTGTTAGGGATGGGTGTGATTATTCAAAGATACAGTCATATGCAAAAGTTGGAAAAATCTCCAGTTCATGTTTTGTGAAAGTAAGTTAACACATCCTCAAGGCATTTTCTGCAAATTTCAGTACATAATTTCCACTCATTTGCTGATACATATTGGAAAAAATATATTGAAATATAAAATGTTAATTGTGAAATTAATTGTACATTAAAAAGTGCATTGGATGTATTTGAAACATTAATTTTAACTTCTTTTTTTTTTAAGAATGAGAAAGTATTTGTTCATTGAGATCTTTAATTGAGACTAATTTAGTGTTTGTTAAAAATGTGCATACTCAGATAGAAAAGTTAAAAGCCCATCTGTAGTTATTGTCATAAGTATATATAAACATAAGTATGTTTGCTCTTTCTCTGAAACATGAATGTTGTAGGTTAATAAATTGCAAACCATTTTATGAGATTGATGTTTGCAATTTACTTGTTTAAACTGGGTTCTTATACATGCCCACAACTTTTTCCCCATTCCAGGGTACAAAGCAAATGCAGGAGCATTTTTCTTCTTCATGCTTTCTGTTGCCATGACTGCCTACACGGCAACATCCATGACAATGGCCATCTCTGCTGACCAGAATGTGGTGGCCATCGCCAACATCTTCATGACCATCAGCTTTGTGTTCATGATGGTGAGAACACACACACACACACTTTATCTCTTTTTGTCTCATCCTCATTATTTGTTGCTGTTCCACTCTCTAAACAGAACATTACACACATTAGTGCCGCAATGACAATTCAATATAAAATGTGGTCAATTCAATATTTAAGATATTCAAAAATGATAAAGCCAGTCGCATAACTAACATTTGTACCACCGTTATGAATCAATGCCCTTACAAAACCTTTCAAGCCTTAAGTCTTTTTTCTCATTGTCATTAAAGTAAAACAAGTTTTGAGGTATTTTTAAAGAATTTTGTAACCCTGTATTTGACATTGATGCAACCATGCCATAAACATGTAATAGCAGATGTCATATGGTGTCTTAAATTGTTGTGACATATTTTCTTCAGTAAAAGAACAGTTCCATGTTACTATTGCTGTTTGTTTGATGTCATAACATCTTATGTCATGTATAATGTACTCTAGTTAGCCACCATGACATCCATCATTATGTCAAATGTCATTACAATTATGGGTAAGAGTGACCTGACACTGTTATATTACTGTGTATAATCTGACATCTCATTACAGCATATGAAATCTGCCATGACCAGTTAATGGCAGGGTTATGTCAATGTTTTATAGCAAAGTTAAAGTAAATTGTTATCTGCACACAAATAAACCGAGATCAATTATTACTTTGTGTTTGTTTATATGCATGTCTGTCTGTGTTTGTCTGTGTGTAGATTTTCTCTGGCTTGCTAGTAAATTTGCCCAGCATTGCTGACTGGCTGAACTGGTTAAAGTATCTGAGCATCCCTCGTTATGGCTTGACGGTAAGTTAGCAGTCAGCTCTTCTGATGATCTATAAGACTTGTTTTGCTCTTTGTTACCTACTATGTTAGTTTGCTTTGGTCAGTCATTCATTGTATTTTTATTGGTTGCTGGGGACTTGATCTGTGCTTATTTATGCACATAATAAATATGTTTAGGATGATGATGACGATGATGATGATGATGAGCTAATGATTTTGATAATGATGTATTCAGGCTCTCCAGGTGAACGAGTTTGTTGGGCAGAGGTTCTGTAACACTGTTACGAACAATCAAACCAATTTTAACACTACAGCTGGACAAATTAGTATGTAAGTATTGTGTTTGTTTTTAGATGTTTATGTATGTTACTTCCAGCATGTAATAATAATAATAATAATGTGTGCGTGTGGGTGTGGGTGCGGGTGCGGGTGTGGGTGTGGGTGTGGGTGTGTATAGATACAGTTGTATACAAAACATTTAGGCAACGCTGGTCAAATTACAAGTTTTTCTAAGTGAAAATGTATTAACACATCCTCTACACATTTTAATGTGCAATTATTACTAATATTACAGTTTATTTGTCAAAAGTAACATATTGGGAAAAATAATGTTTTTATATTCTATTTTATTTTATTTTACAATATGTTTTTTTTTTTTTTTTTTTTTTAATTTGTTAAACTCAAATAGAAATTGTGCACTTAAATATGCAGAGAATGCCATATTTAAATTTGTTCCTTGTTGAGGATGTGTTGACTTATTTTCATTTAGAAAATCATCCAAATATGTCATTTGACTGGGGATGTTTAAACTCTTACATACAACTGTGTGTATGCACTATATGGCCAAAAGTATGTGGACACCTGATCATCACACCTACGTATGTAAGCTTGTTCCAAATCCATTAGCATTTATTAGTTGGCCTCCCCTCCTCCACTGTAACAGCCTTCATTTTTCTAGCAAAAATTTCCTCCACACCAAACTCATCAAATCTTGTCTTTATGGACCTCGCTTTAGGCACAGGGACACAGTCAGGCTTGAGCAGGAAAAGGGCCTTCCCCAAACTGTAGCCACAAAGTTGGAACCATGTAATTGTCTAAAATGTTTTTGTTTGCTTAGTGTCTTATCCCTCACTAGAACTAAGGGGAAAATCAAATCCTGAAAAACAGCCCTAGATCATTATCCCTCCTCCACCAAACTTTATTGTCAGCACTGTGCATTCTGGTAGGTACATCCGCGTGTACATCATGCGGCTACACAGTGAAGTTTTGTTCATTTTTATAGTTCACACTAGGCCATACTGTGTTCCAAACCACATCAACAAATCTGTGTGACCTTTAAGAAGAGTGTGGTTTGGGTGGGTGAAAAGACGTTTTGCGTATGTATTTACAAAAAAGATTTGGGTGACTGTTGACTTCTAGTTTTGTAGAATTCTATTAGCCTCGTAGCTTCAATTCAAAAGTAAAGCAGCAGATTAACTAGACAATTATGTAAATTAGATTTTTCAACAGACTTTCTTTTAGAACAATTCAGTAACTACCATGAAACTAATATATGATTTTGTGTAATGTGGGAGCGGGATTAAAGCGAGTTAGCACGTATGGACTCTTTGACTTTAAAAAGCTGACCTTAGTATTTATATTGTTTGCAGTTGTTCAACAGGTGAGGATTTCCTGACTGAGCAGGGCATTGACTACTCTACATGGGGCATGTGGCAGAACCAAGTTGCCCTGGCCTGCATGATAATCATATTCCTGAGTATTGCGTACTTGAAACTGCGTTTCATCAAGAAGTTTACATAGACACACAAACACATTCTGTCTTGATACACATGTATACGTCACATTCTGCCTTTGCAGTATAGAGAATGTTTGAATCGTGCTAAGTTTTCTCTCTTACACTGTGCTGCTAAGACCACCTCAGTAATCCATTCATGTTCTTTAAGCCTGTTGTACAAATAAGTGTGTCTTTGTCAATTCAGTTTGCACTCCTTTTGCCTCACTCAGGACTGTCGCACTTGAGCATGAACATTGCCAATGAAGAAAAGATACACTGTAAATGCTTTAAAAATTCTGTACTTTTTAAAATATATATATATATATAGTAGTAGGCCTGTCAGAATCATGAAAATTCACCGCCGCCCTCTAAAGGTGTAATAAACAAACATTACTCACCGCCGCCCTCTAAAGGTGTCATAAACAAACATTACTCACCGCCGCCCTCTAAACATGTCGTAAACAAACATTACTCACCGTCGCCTTCTAAAGGTGTAATAAACAAACATTACTCACCGCCGCCCTCTAAACATGTTGTAAACAAACATTACCGCCGCCCTCTAAAGGTGTCGTACACAAACATTACTCACCGCCGCCCTCTAAACATGTCGTAAACAAACATTACTCACCGCCGCCCTCTAAAGGTGTCGTAAACAAACATTACTCACCGCCGCCCTCTAATGGTGTCGTAAACAAACATTACTCACCGCCGCCCTCTGAAAGTGTCGTAAACAAACATTACTCACCACCGCCCTCTAAAGGTGTCGTAAACAAACATTACTCACCGCCGCCCTCTAAACATGTTGTAAACAAACATTACTCACCGCCGCCCTCTAAAGGTGTCGTAAACAAACATTACTCACCGTCGCCCTCTAAAGGTGTCGTAAACAAACATTACTCACCGCCGCCCTCTAAAGGTGTTGTAAACAAACATTACTCACCGTCGCCCTCTAAAGGTGTCGTAAACAAACATTATTCACCGCCGCCCTCTAAAGGTGTCGTAAACAAACATTACTCACCGCCGCCCTCTAAAGGTGTCGTAAACAAACATTACTCACCGCCGCCCTCTAAAGGTGTCGTAAACAAACATTACTCACCGCCGCCCTCTAAAGGTGTCGTAAACAAACATTACTCACCGTCGCCCTCTAAAGGTGTCGTAAACAAACATTACTCACCGTCGCCCTCTAAAGGTGTCGTAAACAAACATTACTCACCGTCGCCCTCTAAAGGTGTCGTAAACAAACATTACTCACCGCCGCCCTCTAAAAGTGTCGTAAACAAACATTACTCACCGCCGCCCTCTAAACATGTCGTAAATAAACATTACTCACCGCCGCCCTCTAAAGGTGTCGTAAACAAACATTACTCACCACCGCCCTCTAAAGGTGTCGTAAACAAACATTACTCACCACCGCCCTCTAAAGGTGTCGTAAACAAACATTACTCACCGCCGCCCTCTAAACGTCGTAAACAAACATTACTCACCGCCGCCCTCTAAACATGTCGTAAACAAACATTACTCACCGCCGCCCTCTAAACATGTCGTAAACAAACATTACTCACCGCCGCCCTCTAAACATGTCGTAAACAAACATTACTCACCGCCGCCCTCTAAACATGTCGTAAACAAACATTACTCACCGCCGCCCTCTAAACATGTCGTAAACAAACATTACTCACCGTCGCCCTCTAAACATGTCGTAAACAAACATTACTCACCGCCGCCCTCTAAACGTCGTAAACAAACATTACTCACCGCCGCCCTCTAAACATGTCGTAAACAAACATTACTCACCGCCGCCCTCTAAACATGTCGTAAACAAACATTACTCACCGCCGCCCTCTAAACATGTCGTAAACAAACATTACTCACCGCCGCCCTCTAAACATGTCGTAAACAAACATTACTCACCGCCGTCCTCTAAACGTCGTAAACAAACATTACTCACCGCCGCCCTCTAAACATGTCGTAAACAAACATTACTCACCGCCGCCCTCTAAACATGTCGTAAACAAACATTACTCACCGTCGCCCTCTAAAGGTGTCGTAAACAAACATTACTCACCACCGCCCTCTAAACGTGTCGTAAACAAACATTACTCACCACCGCCCTCTAAACGTGTCGTAAACAAACATTACTCACCGCCGCCCTCTAAAGGTGTCGTAAACAAACATTACTCACCGCCGCCCTCTAAACGTGTCGTAAACAAACATTACTCACCGCCGCCCTCTAAACATGTCGTAAACAAACATTACTCACCACCGCTCTCTAAACATGTCGTAAACAAACATTACTCACCGCCGCCCTCTAAACGTCGTAAACAAACATTACTCACCGCCGCCCTCTAAACATGTCGTAAACAAACATTACTCACCGCCGCCCTCTAAACATGTCGTAAACAAACATTACTCACCACCGCCCTCTAAACGTGTCGTAAACAAACATTACTCACCACCGCCCTCTAAACATGTCGTAAACAAACATTACTCACCGCCGCCCTCTAAAGGTGTCGTAAACAAACATTACTCACCGCCGCCCTCTAAACGTGTCGTAAACAAACATTACTCACCGCCGCCCTCTAAACATGTCGTAAACAAACATTACTCACCACCGCTCTCTAAACATGTCGTAAACAAACATTACTCACCGCCGCCCTCTAAACGTCGTAAACAAACATTACTCACCGCCGCCCTCTAAACATGTCGTAAACAAACATTACTCACCGCCGCCCTCTAAACATGTCGTAAACAAACATTACTCACCGCCGCCCTCTAAAAGTGTCATAAACAAACATTACTCACCACCGCCCTCTAAAGGTGTCGTAAACAAACATTACTCACTGCCGCCCTCTAAAGGTGTCGTAAACAAACATTACTCACCGCCGCCCTCTAAACGTGTCGTAAACAAACATTACTCACCGCCGCCCTCTGAAAGTGTCATAAACAAACATTACTCACCGCCGCCCTCTAAAGGTGTCGTAAACAAACATTACTCACCGCCGCCCTCTAAAGGTGTCGTAAACAAACATTGCACAGTTATGCTGTATGTTGTAGAAGTGCCTGCTCGTTCTCCTGGACACATTGGTTATTATGGTTAATACATTAATCTTTTCCTTGTGCCTTAACTCTACAGTCTGACTTTGTCATGCTCTCTTTTATATTCTTCGGTAAACCTTTTCAGTTGTGATGAATATGTTAATATTGTGTAATTTTGTAAAAGATGAAAAATAAATATTTTGGTAACCTGGATTGTGTGTTTTGTAAATGTGTGTGTGGCTGAATAAGCCAAGACTACATCTGTGTTCCATAAATTCTCATATTTCTGTCCTGAATGACTGAAAGCGTAGGTGATTTCTGTGCTTGAACTTAGTCAATCAGGTATGTGAGAGCAGAGAAAATGCTTGTATATCATTTAAATCAATACATAAGTGGTGCAGTGCTGTTTTTTCGGTCACATCTTTAGATTTATGTATGTATGTTTTCTTCTTTTGCTACATGATGGGATGCATGAATAACCTTATGAACTACCTAAGAAACATACTTAGGTAACACTTTATTTGAAGCCTACCTACATAAGAACTTCATGATGCATTCATAAGAACTGAATAATGTGTTTATGAAGCACTACTTGGAACATTTATTAAGTGCTGATGTCGGTTCTCGCAACCTGACATAAGATGTTTTATGAAATAAATGACATTGTACTGACATAATATGAATAAACATTGAACATATTTACAGCACTAAATTTATTTAAAACACTGTACATGACTATTTATGTCAGCATTCTTAAGATCATTGTACTGATATCAGGTTAAATATGCCTGGAAACCACCCCCTCTTCGCTCCATGGCATGGATAAGATGATTGATGCAATTATGTATAGTGTTTAAATATGTTTAGTGCTGTAAATGTGTTGAACGTTTATTCTTATTATGTCAGTACAATGTCATTTATTTCATAAAACATCTTATGTCTTATCCCTTTGAGCCAATACGGACAGATCGTGGGTCAGACATGACAAACAAACTATAAACAGACTCAAGCAAACAAACATAGACCAATACAAAGACCGGCAAACGCAAGGGGCAAACACAGGGCTTAAATAACAGGGAAAACGAGGGACAGGTGCAAACAATCATGGGAGGAGTTACAAAACCAAAACACAAACACAAACACATGGACAGGACTGGGAGGGGCCAATCATGACACACTGGTGCACAGTCATGTTGGAACAGGAAGGGGCCGTCCCCAAACTGTTCCCACAAAGTTGGGAGCATGAAATTGTCCAAAACCTCTTGGTGCTGAAGCATTAAGAGTTCCTTTCACTGGAACTAAGGGGCCGAGCCCAACTCCTGAAAAACAACTTTACACTTGGCACAATGCAGTCAGACAAGTACCGTCTCCTGGCAACCACCAAATCCAGACTTGTCCACCAGATTGCCAGATGGAGAAGCGAGATTAGTCACTCCAGAGAACTCGTCTCCACTGCTCTAGTCCAGTGGCGGTGCTTTACACCACTGCATTCGACGCTTTGAATTGCGCTTGGTGAGGTAAGGCTTGGATGCAGCTGCTCGGCCATGCAAACCCATTCCATGAAGCTCTCTACGCTGTTCTTGAGCTGATCTGAAGGCCACATGAAGTTTGGAGGTCTGTAATGATTGACTCTGCAGAAAGTTGGCAACATTTGTGCACTATGCTCCTCAGCATCCGCTGACCCCGCTCTGTCTCTGCTGTCGTTCCCAATCGCTTCCACTTTGTTATAATCCCACTGACAGTTGATTGTGGAATATTTAGTAGTGAGGAAATTTCACGACTGGTCTTGTTGCACTGGTGGCATCCCATCACGGTACCACGCTGGAACTCACTGAGCTCCTGAGAGCGACCCATTCTTTCACTAATGTCTGTAGAAGCAGTCTGCAGGCCTGGGGGCTCGGCTTTATACACCTGTGGCCATGGAAGTGATTGGAACACCTGAATTCAATGATTTGGATGGATGAGTGAATACTTTTGGTTATGTGGTGTATGTTGATAAACATGATTCCATGAAGAAGAACATTCAAATCCAGCATGAAGTCTTAATGACATTAATATCCAGAATGAAAAAATTAAGTTACACCAAAATTAACATCCACAGTGAAGTTATAATAAAATGGTTCATATATGAAAGCTGGTGATCAAATAGCTGGCAGACAACTTATTATAAACAGATAATTACAGTATATTTCAATCTACACCAAATGAGTTATTAATAAATAAAATAGCCATTATGAACATGACAAGTGATCCAGCACTATTGAGCTGGAATGTAGATGTAGTTGTATCAGTGTAAAAATCAAAAGTGCCGTTCACATTGAATACTATTTTTCCCCTTTTCTACTTGAATTAGAAAAAAGCTTTAGAAATTTAGAAACACTTCCTGACCCAAATCGCTGTGCCCTACTTTTTGCGCCAACATTCTGTGATGCTCTTCCTACCATTCAGTCTAATATCTTTGCCAGTATTGTGTAACACAGGTTATATCACAAGTTAACTATTCGCTGATCGTCTTCATCCAGCATGCATTGGTTAGGTTACCTGCTGCCTGACAGAGAGAAACAAGGAGGTTTTGAGGTGCCACTTTTTGTACTTAGAAAAGCAAACAAACTGTTATTAATCCCTGAAGTGATTAAATTTGTTTTTTCTTCTCAAAAGGTGGTTTATATTCATCAATGTTCACCCTTTCAACTTCTAGCATTAACAGACACTTTATTAAGGGACTTCTAACGTAATATATAATTGTGACCAAATGAGCCACTTTTGGATTCACAGTGTTAGACTGAATGAAAGTTGTGTTTGGTTAATTTCATGGAGCAGAAACCTCACACAGACAACTCAACTAGGCAGCAAATGTTGGTAATATGTTGGGATTTAGAACACATACCTCACTGTACATTAGACAAGACAGGGGGGAGAGTATTTGATGAAGGTTTTAGCTAAGAACATCCAAAAGTTTGGGAATGCCACTGCAATCTGGAGATTTATGTCCTAGGTTTATGATGTTAGTTTCATGGTCCTGTTGTGTGTTTGCCTGCCAAAATATACCGGGTTCAGTTAATCATCTAGCACTCTTATGAGCAGTAGTATGTGCAGTGAACAGTGGTGAGCTGGAAAACTGCATGACAAATACAATTAGAAGTGAAAGTGATGAAGGTCAGTACAGGGCATCAAAGAAGCGCTGGGGGTATCATGAACGCAGGCCTGGTTGTCACGCCAGTGTTTAAGGGCAACTGATCATGGACTGTGTTTTCTTTCTACAGGAAAGCCCTTCAATCCTCATTTGATCACAAACTATGGTGTGGCCAATATCATCTGCTCTCTGGTGTTCGGCCATCGCTTCGAGTGCTCGGACCAGAGGTTTAGAAAGATGATGCAGCTGTTTGAAGAAGCAATGGAGTTCGAAGCTTCCATCTGGGTTCAGGTTTCCATTCATATAATAAAGTGCACACAAATATCTAGAACCTGCATACGGAAACTGAATACTCCAGTCTGAATACCACACTGACAAGACTTATTTCTGAAAAGACAGCCAAACCGTCATGACTACTTAACTCAATTTGATCATTCATTTAATTACTAAATCATCAACTGACATTCACCTTCTTCAGTTCAAGTGAGTTGTTAGCAATTTGCATGATGACAATGCATATTTTAAACCTCTTGATTGCAATATAAAATTGTTTTACATTATTTCATGTATTGTTTTATCATCACAATGAACTTTAGATTACGTGATTACTAGTGTAAATTTAGTGGTAGGATGAGGGCATAGTGGTAGCATAGCGGTAGTATGAGGGAAGACTGATTGGGGGGGGGCTAAAAGCCCAGGAGATGGGATGGCCCTTCGTCATGGGACCAGAAGATGAGGATGTAAATTTAGGGTGTGTTAGATTGGAAGAAGGAGGGGTTTCAGCCATGCTCCTCCTCTCCAAACTTTGATTGATAGCCCTAAACATTTACTCGATAATATCTGACCCGTCTATATATTGTTCATTCAATATGAGAATTTCCAAAGTGATAATCAATAGTCAGTGTTTCGTCTCTGTTTCATTCTTTCCCTGTTTCGTTCAGCTGCATAACTCTTTTTCTGTGGTGATGAAGCTGCTGCCAGGGCCTCACCAGGAGATGCTGAAGAACTGGGAGGCAGTGAAGAACTTTGTGAGGACAGAGATTGAGCAGCACAAAAAAGACCGATGCTAATGAGCCCAGAGATTACATTGACTGCTACCCGACTGAGATCGAGAAGGTTGGTGTGAAGTTTTGTAGCAAATCGTTCACCCACCGACGTGCCTACCAGGACCTGCTGTGGCTTTTGATAATGTTTTTTCATTGATTTTGGCTTCACAGCTTATTGAGTGCAGCTGGTGCTCTTCCCCTGTGTGCCTTTTCATGCCCAGAACAAAGCTGATGTGGCAGCAGAGTTCCATGAAGAAAATCTGGTCATGTGCGCTGTGGATCTGTTTGTTGCTGGATCTGAAACTACCTCCACCACCCTGCGCTGGGGCTTCCTCTACATGGCCAAGTACCTGGAGGTGCAAAGCAGACACCATATTTACTTTTTAAATTTACCAATGAAATTGATTGTGTCTTTCCTTAAAGGAATAGTTTGGCCTCAAATACACTCATTCAGCCAAGACATGTTTAGTGTCTGAAATGTACTTCTTTAGTCTCTACAATCTCCTCAAAATTGAGGCTGTTCCTACTGTTTTAAGCTATGCAACATATTTTTCAATTGAATAGGTAGCAGCATTAGGGGTGCATCAATATGACAGTTCTGGGCAGATATCTGATATTTTTTTACATACTTTCATAAGTAGTTTCACCATGCTTGCTCAGATTTCGTTTTGTTGATTTTCTAAGTGAAAATACTTTAACACAACTTAAATACAGCATTTCTTCTGCTAATTCTAGCATACAATTTCTATTTATTTGCTGAGTATCACATATTGGCAAAAAATAAATAAAACTTTTAAATGCACAGGTCATATTTTATGTTCATTTTTTTCAGTATGTTAAATTCAGCAAATAAACAGTAATTGTGTTTTATAAAAAGGCAGTTTTTGAATTAAATCCAACTGAAGCGCTACAGCCCTGCGATGGACTGGCGACCTGTCCAGGGTGTATCCTGCCTTTCGCCCGGAGACTGCTGGGATAGGCTCCAGCACCCCACCCCGCGTAAAAGTTTTGCTCATCCAAAGTGCAATAAAAACACAATCGACTATCAGTTTGGAATATGTTTCAATCCAAACGTCAGTCCGAGTCCATTTCATTTCCTATCAATTTCTGAATGAATCAATTTCTAAAGCAATTGTCTGCCGATGTGGCTATAATTATGATTTCATCATGCATCCGTAAACATGATGGCAACACCAGAAACTGCAGAGGGAAGTCTATTTCAGATCACAGCTTCATCATAGCTGCAGTGTAAACGTGAAGACACACTTCAGACACAAAACGTCTTTGCTGATCAGCTACATACATACAGCGATCAGCCATGCCACTAAAACCATCTCCTTGTTTCTACACTCACTCGAGTGGAAAACAGTTTTAAATGTTATGGCTGATCGGTGCATATCCTGCTTAATAATAATGTTCCCTCTGCTTTGCCTTTTACCTATGATACCAACAGAAAAGGTTCAGGCTGAGATCGACAAGGTGATCGGTCAATCACGGCAGCCCAGCACAGCGGACAGGGATGATTTGCCCTACACTGATGCAGTTATTCACGAGATCCAGAGGATTGGTAACATTGCTCCACTCAGCCTCCCTAGAAAGGCCACAAAGGACATCCAGATAGGAGAGTACATTATTCCAAAGGTACTCACTAATTCCATTAATTACACTACAGGTAAACATTTACTACATTCATACAGTTAAGGAAAGTTACCAACAGCCCAAATTAACCTCCCTACTGCCTTACATCAAACATCAAATACATTGTTTTTTCCTTCTCCTGTAAAGTTACCATGTCGGAGATATGAGGTTTTCTTCCGACAGCAGCAATATGTGACTGTTCTGTAAGGGAAGCTTGCAAAATATGAAGAGAGAGAAAACAATCTGAGAAAATCGGGGCCCTCAATTAAACTTGTTTTATTCTCCGAGCTTAAAATACCATGTAAAAATAGACAAGGAACTGTACATTACCAATGGATCTTTATGTGTAACAACAAATTCAAATGTTGAAAAACGTTTTCAAGCCTTTTTTTCTAGGATTCATTAAAAAATCTTCAAGAATATCATTTAAAATTTTGTAAACATACGTATGAAACAATGCATTTAGCAAGTCAAAAAAGAAATATGGGGACGGAGTATCCCTGATTACATAAAAACCGTTCATGAAAATCTTTTTTCCTTAATTAGTGTATTGTCCTTTTCGTTTGACAACAGTTTGTAACATCCAGGAACCCCTCAGGATAGCAAGCGGAATATAAACGATATGAAAAGAGATACAAGTCAGTGTATGATTGAACCCTGAGGACGAGATGGCGGCCAGGTGATCATTTAGTCTGAAGCCCCTCTACACTCCCCACCACTCCTCCATACAGCAAATAAGAGGGATCCTAAAAAAGATCCTAGAACATCCCACTGCTGGTTAGCTCCTGCTTATATCATGCAATTTATTTTAAACTTTCAGCGCAGCTAAAGTACTGGACTGCTGTGGCGGCAGTGGCTGTAGTGACCCATCAGGTTTTAGGAATTTAATGTCCTTAAACTTTTTAGTCCTTCATGTAGTGAAAAACAGACACCACTGCTAGATTGGGTTGCTCTGATTTTTCACTGGAGCAAGGCCTTCTTTACTGTCATTGAGGAACTGAGGAAATTCATGAGCCCCTCTGGGTGCTGGAGCCCTCCTTCTCTGTTCAGGTGCTTCCTCTCATGTGCGGCCTCAGTCTGGATTGAGCTGCGTGGGGCTGGGGTCAGAGGGCAGTATGACGCGCTGCTCGTCCATGCGTTTGGCCTGTGAGCGGAGGATGAGGCTGAAGAAATCTTCGTCTGGTACAGTGGGGCCTCGCGTCGGAGGCGGGGGAGGGGGACACCTCTGGTCATCCAGCCGGGAGCCCTACAAGAAGATTTATTGTGAATGAACAGTTCAATGCAAATCAAATTTGGGACAAATTTATTGGCTTACAGTTCTAGGCGAAAGATGAAAATACGTGAAAATAATTTCCGCTGCAGAAAATTCCCCACATTTTAATGCACAATTACTGTTTAACAAACAGACAAAAAAGCTTAGGGTTCTTCATATTTTTCCAGTATTTTAATAAATGCACTGAAAACTGCAGATAAAACGCCACATTTTTCCTAGTTTGTTCCCTAGTTTAGTTTGCGTTGCTCAAAGCTTTCCATACAAATGTATATGCTGGGCATTTTTATAGACAGCAAGATGTCATACAGTGTCACTGTGCTGAGATTACTCAACAACTCAGTGTGACTTGAGGCATTTACATTTACACATTTACATATGCAGTACGCATGATGCTAATTGGTGGGGTACAAGTTCCCATTACTCCTTAGCTACAATAGTATAGGATTACATTTGCGCTAAAGGGAAAATTGTGAACATTTGAAAGCCACTCCTGCTGACCTGGCACTTGATGAGCATGTCGAAGAAGTCATCGTCTGGCTCCTTGCTGTCAGCACTGGCTATAAGCTGGCTGAGGACGGCCTGGCTGTTGCTCTGGTCCAGCCGGAGGCCTGGCAGGCTGCCCACGCTGGCCCGCTGCTCGTTCAGCCGCTTGCCTTGCGAGCTAGCCAGCAGATCTAGGAAATGACCAGGCTGTTCGGAGGCCTCCCCTTCGGATGTGGAAATAGCTAAGAGTGAAAGTATAAAAGGCATTAAACAGACTGTAGTCTTTATCAGTCGTATTACAAGAGCGAATACTTTTCATTTCCAAACTGGACTTCTAATTTTCTTATACTAGCAATAAAAAACGTTTTTCAAATATATGTATACACCAGTCCCGCGACCCCGACGGAGAAGCGGCTTAGAAAATGGATGGATGAATGGATGGATGTATACACCAGTTCTGAACATGGCTTTTTGATTTTATTTTAGAAATTGTAATACAAAAACACCCACAAATGTATCCATTGAATCCAGTTGAAACAACGGATATATAAGAAATTCAGCAACACACAGCAGCAAGAACATTAAGAGGTGCTTTAGCGGTCACAGTTAAGCCAAGTCCTGGACAGACTTGCACTCAACACTTACTCTCCACTGAAAATCCCTTATAACCCAGGCTTTATCTACCTTTTAGACAATCTGCCCTACAGGTATTCATGTAACACAAAGGTCACCAAGGTCACAGGGTCAGGCTAACTCACATTTCCTGCTGGCTACAGGCGGGGTTTCACAAGGAGAGGAGGGTGTGGGGGTGCGACTTAAGCCGCCCTCCAACGAGCACCTTTGGTCATCCATGCGGTTGCCCTGGAAGCGGCTAAGGAGATCAAAAAAGCCCTCGTCGCCCAGAGTGTCCGGAGTGTGCTAGAGCCAAGGAAGAGGCAAAAGGTCTGGAAGTCAAACTTTCTAACAGCATTTGACAAAACTATAAATAGTGCTTTGTTGAAGACTTCTTTACTAAATAATAAAACAAATGGCAGGAAGGAGAACTGTTCGATTTTTTTTACACTATGTAAAAAATAATATGTGAACAATAATAGGTGAATGGAAGGACGAGTGAATGAGCACCTTTGGATCCAGGTCAGGTGTACGTGGACTGGTGCTGTTGGTCGGGCTCGTTTTAGTGGGGCTGGTTCCATTGGCCTTTTGTTTCTTCCCCTTAAAGCGACTGATGAAGAACAGTTTGGAGGATGTCTTGGCTATAGGGGAAGTTTTGGCCTGCTTAGGGGAAGTGTCCTCCTCCCTGGCTGGCCCCTGTTAAGCAAAGAGTGGAAAATAACGGTTACTGATTGTGTTTCCATGTGTTTCTATCACTTTGTAATGCAGGACTAAACAATATGGCCAAAAATCACTGTATATTTCTCCTCATCATTCAATGCTGTATTGATAATTACTGATGTGTATTATATGCATTTCTTAATGTTTGGTTTTTAGCAGTTTCTAAATAGTATTTTGAACACCGAAGAATTGAAAAGGCATCCGATTTCATGAAAAAGGGAAATCTGATTTAAAAAAATGAAACCAATCTCACAAGGCAGAAGACGGCTTGATCTTCTTTTTTGTTTGTCGATTCTCTTTGTGTTCCTCAGTCTCCTTTCTTCTCTCCATAATGTCATCACACAAAATGACTCACTACTTAACTCTTCTAACTGTCCTGCAAACTGATGTTCTCAAGTATCTGTTCAAAAGTCGCTGCTCATACGGAATTAAGGAGCGGAACAGCATGACACACATTACTGGCAAAAGAAATGATCTGATTTAGATAATGATCGTCTTTGGACTGGTGTAGTTATGTGCACATGTAATGTGTATGTTGTGTGGACTCACAGGACTCTTGTCACGACTTAATTTCATGAGCTCCATGTTCTCCATGCTGTGCCTGCGGCCTGATCGGAGTTTTGTACCTGTAAAGCCAGAACCACACAGATGTCAGTTAACCTCCTGTAAAGCAGTGTCAGGTGCTGCGAGTAGCAGCCTTGTTTTAATCAAATACTTGTCTAGCACAAAAAACCCTTTTCAGCTAGTTAGTTCTGAGACCTGACCAGGAAAACATTCCAATGTTCCCAACACTCTGATTTGATCCATTAGCTCTTTGCTAGAACCTAAAAGAAAACTTCCCTCAATCATTCAGTGTAATTCTAATACATGTTGATGTCTTGTTGTAGCAATGTGTAAAAGAGGTAGACCTAACTAGCAGACGGGAAAGGAAATGACTAAAACTGGGAAGAAAGCTGGATTAAAAACAGAAAAAACTAACAACTAGCTTGCTGGAACAGATGCGTGAATGGAAGGATTCCAGGATGTTCGAAAGAATTAGTAGATGGTAGGGCTGTAAATTTCTGGCCTCACAAAGACACAATTAGGATTTTATAAATTGTTTAACTTTTCTGGAAATCCTGCAAACAATACAATTTGACTGAATTATTTTGGAATGATTCTTGGAATGTTATTTAGAACGACTTTTTAAAAAATATATATATATACTGAATACACAAATGTGAGGGGACAACTTTGGAGGAACAACTTACATTTCAGAAATAGAGATTTTTATTCAGGTGAAGAGATGATTCAGGAAAAAAAGGAGAAAGGTAAAAAAAAAAAAAGAAAAAAGAAACAGGAATGAGGGATATACCGTTGATCGAATGAATGAATGAATGAATGGGTGGACAGACGAGGCTGTGAATGGAGGAGAGTTACCTGGTGAACTGCTGTTATTGTCATCCGTGCAGTCGGCACTGTTGCTGTTTGTGGTGTTGTTCTGTTTCAGACCCAACACCAGCTGCAGGTCTGACATGTTCATCCTGGCTGTCAGCTCTCCACTGCGGTCCCCGATCTGACAGACAGACAGAAATGATTTGAAATTATTCTCCTGCGGTTTTTAGCAGGGTAAAGAAGCAGTTTACTATACTAGACAAAAATATAAACACAACACTTTCTAATGAGAAGATTTTATATATAAAATAAATGGCGAACTTGCTCCTCAGTCAACAATGACACTCACATTTGCAAAAAAAAAGAAAAAAAGTTAGCTAACTTTAATGATTCATCAGGTTACATGTTCCCTCTAAAACCATGGCACACCAGGGTTGCCTATCCTTGTATGGTGAGGCCACAGTCCAGCGTAACCACAGCTTGATAGTCACTTCATAATACAGAGGCAGATAAACTGGTAATGGGTGCGATGTAAGAAAGCACTGAGTAGCTCTCAGCCAGACTCTAAACAAAGCATTTCCTGCTGGAGATGAAATCTCATTCCAGGGATCTTATCACTTAAATGGTCAAAAGACACACACACACACACCTCTTTGGAAATCTCCAGATGTCTCTGAGCGAACTGTAAGGCCTGTTCATGGTTTCCCAGAGCAGTGTGGGCGTTCCCTAAACTCCAGCAAGCTCTGCCTTCTCCTATCCTACACACACACAGATGGAGAGGAAAGAGACCACAGAAGAGAGTCACTAAATGAAGTCAGAACAGTGATGCACAACATACTGAAATAAATACCTGTGGCCTTCGTAGCCTGAAAGACAACCATCACAATCCTCCTCACATCAAAACATTACGACAGAAAGCACAGAATAACTGTGTGTGTGTTTTGGTTGGTGGTCAGGGCTTGTGTTTTTCACTGAGGAGTCTGAGGAAGTGATAACGGGTGTTTTGTGGTCATGCCTTGACTTATTTTTGGTCCTGAGAGCTTGTTGTGTGGAGAACATCATTATTCCACAACAGCACGCTGATGTTTACACTGCCCATCATTTTTTTAGCTAGTCTGCAATAACCTCATTAGTACAGACTTTAAATACAAAAGGTCTTTAGGTCTTGCCATTTTTCTGACCTAAGCACTACTTGCTGTATCCCAAACTGCAACCCCGTGTTGTGATGTAGGCACTCAAACCTGATCTGGGACAAAAGATTCAATTGCGTTTTTAGCAATAGTTTAATGATTATGAAAGGAAGAAAAAGTGATGAAAAGTAGATTTAAACAAATGGTACAGTGACCCCAAAATGCACTTGAACTCATTAACCACTGGTAAACTGTATGAAAGTAAAATTGAGAGCTACCAAGTGACACTGAGCAAAAAATTAATGAGCGTTAAATAGAACTTAATTTACATTTGGAATGCAGATCTTCCAGTAGCCCATCATTCCATATTCTGGTCACTTCAACTTTTTTATATTTGGTCAGTCAAGTAATCATGGACATACAGTTTCAGCCCCTCTATTTAAATAAAACTGGGTTTTTATGCAGGGGATGTTTAGTACCACTTCAGGCCATTTACTTTATTCATGTGCTGACTTCTGGCCCCACCTATCAGCACCACATTCCTCGCTCCATAGAAGGAACACTCAATGTGCCAATGCACTAATACAGAATTCAGATGATGTGCATGTGTTTATATCAAGTATTATAAAGTGGTTTTGAACATGGTTCTGCCACTCAATGATTTCAGAACCAAAACTATCTTTTTCATACCTGATATTCTGATGGCTTGCATCCTTGATTTTGGACTTAATGATTAATTGTCTGCCCAATGATGATCAGTAACGGCTCAAAAGAATTTGCCAAAATGTGCACCTCTACAATGAGGTTTGTACCTGTCCTTTAAGTCCTGAGCAATAATGAGGTGTTTGAGGTGGTAGTCAATGGCTCTCTCGTAGTCCTGCAGCAGTGTGTATGTGTTGCCCAGGCTGTAACAGGCCTGGGCTTCCACTGCCCGGTCCCTCAGCTGCCGGGCCAACTGCAGCGTCCGTCTGCACAAAAACCCCAACACACATAACCCCCATGTCAAAACTGATTTATCACCACCACCAAACAGGCTGTGTTTTAACTGAATGTGCTTTAGGGGCTGCAGTGCAGGGCCCCGACCACCAGGGGGTGCCATGACCAAGACTGCAAATAGAATACCACAAAAAACAACAAATACGCCAGCATCGATTGAGATTTGGCTTTTTAGGTCATCTATGAATACATGGCAAGCTCTTTAGATGACTTTTGACAAAGACAGCTACTGTCAGTTAACTATGTTCACATTACTAAGCCTAACTCACCTCTAGACAAGGACAAACAAGGAAAATACAAACGCAGGTTTCATTAAAGAAAACTTAATAATGAAGAAAAAACAAAAACATGAGAACTCAGTATATATTTTACGTATGTCAGTGTTAAAACAAGAGCACAGATTAGCGATGTGGTAGGGCCCCAGAAAGCCTTAATACCCTGACCAAAAGATAGAAAAGACCCCAAGATGAACCACATCCTCTAAATCTGTTGAACTAAAATTTCTTTGAAACTGATCCACACAGACCTGAAACTCAAAGTAGTGTGAAAAAGCAGATTTTCCCTTTTGACTTTCCATTTGACCTTTATGCTAAATTCTGCTAAATGTATGGAAAACAGAAAAGCATCAAACTTGCTTGTAGTGCTCAGCGGCCACCTCAAACTGGCCCAGGAAGATGTAGGCGTTCCCCAGGTTGCAGTAGGCTCGTCTCTCGGCAGCCCGGTCTCCGAACTCCTTAGCGATGAGGAGACGCTACAAATGCAAACCAAAACACATGCATCATACATTACATTACATTTTTACTCTTCTGTACTCTTCCTTCTTCTGTTTGAATAATTATAAGACCGCAATGCTACTGAAACAGCCTCTAAAACTCATGTATTTACTGCAGATGATACCCGTTCACTTTGAGAGATGTTTTACCTGTTCATGGGCAAGTACAGCATTCTGAAAGTTCCCGAGCAGGTATTGCGTGTTGCCAAGGTTTCCATATGTTCTTCCCTGCGCCGCTCTGTCCCCCAACTCTTTCACAATGGACAGATTTGCTCTTTAAACACAAGAAAATTCATACAGATGGAAAATACAATTACATATTGCTCATGAGTATTTAGTAGAGTGAATCTATGGTTTGCACACAGAGACTGAATTATAATTCAGCAGCTTCAGTGAACAAGTAAGTTGTATCCAAGCATGGCTTTGATTTACAGACCCTTCAATTCAGTTTAGAAGTTTGTTTCTGTAACAAACTTTGGTAATGCAGTATCAGTAATTTGGATAATAACCTGTACCCATGCAAGACCTGGTAGACACCAAAACTGTCCCCATCAGATAAACGGCACTTAAAGCTTTCATCTTTGAGAGAGAGGAGAAAATCAAGCTGCTTCAGATCTGAAAACATCCACAGGTGTTTCTGTCCATCCTTCCACTGCGAGAAGACGACTCAGCGCTATGAGTCTGAAAGGATGTGTAGCCGTCAAGAAGCTCTTACTGAGAAAAGCAGACATAAAAAAGAAGAAAAACAAAGAAGCTGCTGGTGATCAGAACAGAGTCCAGACCTCAACAGCACTGAATGCGTTTGAGATCACGCAGATCACGAGAGGCATGAAGTGCAACCAACTTCTAAGACTGAATTGTGGAGGTGTGGAAAAACATCCCAGCAGGTTTCTGTGAAAAACTGAAAGCAAGTCACGTGAAAAGAACAGGAGCCATCATAAAGGAAAAGAGTGGACATGCTAAATATTGAAAAACTGATATTATATTTAATTGTTGAAGCTTCAGTGTAATTGTCTGTTAAATCATTTTGGCTGAGAGGCGATTAACTTGTCCTCAGTGGCTGTTCTGACTGGAAATTTTATGAATGAAGGGATGTCTCTGACTTTTACTCAGTTCCGTACATATTTGCAGGTAGTTCAAGAGCGATTACTACTAGAATACAAACTGATTCAGTGGCTCAGCGAACGGTTACACCCACACTATTTGACTCGCTGAATCATGAACCATGCACAGACAGATCCTGCAGAACACGTCTGGAGAGGGTTTCCCCCCCAGTTAATAACACGTTTTTGTTCTGCTCAGCAAATCCTTGTATAAAGACCCTATATGCTTGCTTCGTTTCCCTGTGAATGAAAGCTGGCAAGTTCTCACAAAGAAACAAAGCACACACTCCTCCACACACTTACTCATAGTACTCCGTAGCTTTCTTTAGAGCAATGCGTGCCTCCTCAGGGAAGTCTCCCGGGTCAATACCACTCCAGCATATGTTCTTCCCCTTGGCGTGGTACACATTCCCATAATTATACAGCGCTCGTGCCTGCCCCACCTACCATACCACAAACACACACACACACACACACACACACACACACACAGTTAATTCCAGAGGAAAACAGCCACTACTGATTACACATCTAAAATGGATCAACGCCTAGCACTTGAACTAAGTTTATGGACTACTAAAATAGTCCTCAATCATGGTCTTAGAATGTTTAAAATGGATTTAAACTGAACAACGACTGCACAACATTTGCTAGTACCAGCACATGCAAATGCCTGGGCACACCTGGTAAAATGACATGCTTTGTTGATTTTGTAAGTGTACATAAGCCACCACATCCTCTACAGAGAACACACTCCTGCACACTTTAATTCACAATCTGTTTATTTGCTGAATTTACCATAATGAAACAAAAACTAGACATAAAACGTGGCCTATGCAAAAGTGCACTAGGTTCACGGTCACTATATTATGCTTTATTTTTTCCAATATGTTAAAACTCAGCAAATAAATAGAAATTCTGCATTAATTATTTAAGTTTGTTCCCTGAAGAGCAGTGGTCCCCAGCTTGGACCTCATGGCTCCCACGATGGTCCACGTTTTTCCTTCTTCCCTTATATGCTGCAAGTGGGGCTGGAGCGAAAAAGGGGGTCCCTGTGGACCAAGGAGGAAACCACTGCTGTACAGACAGGATGTGTAATTTTGTTTGCCTAAAAAGCAAGACCAGCATTCACCTTGTCATGAAGCATTCTAGAAATGTCCAGGTGTCTCTGACAACAAGCTGCTGCCTCGTCATATCGACCCAGAACCTTCAGTGTGTTTCCAAGGTTGCCACTAGCTTTGGCTTCTCCCAGTTGATCCCCAATAGTCCTGAGAAAAAATATATATGTAAAAACAAAACAAAAAAAACAAAAGTATTATATATATATATATATATATATATATATATATATATATATATATATATATATATATATATATATATATAATTATAGTGAAAAATCTAATTTACACATTTTTTCCCCCTCAACCCAATCACAGTGCATCAGCAAAGGCATGTTTCATAACAAAGTCGCTTTAGTTTTTCACTGCACTAAAGGAGACCGGGGCATAAACTAATACAATGTCAATGTAACACAGATATCTTACGTGTTTACGTAGGAGACATAGAAGATGGTTCTTCCCATTTTCCTATGGTAACTTCATCTGTGAATTTTAGCAGCAATCTGACATTTCTTGAGGTTGAAGTTGACGTTTTTTCACGTTTTGTGTTTTTGATAGCCAAGTTGTGTATATCAGCCACAGAATTCACATCTACATCTTTTCATTCTGTGTCTTTGTGTCTGTACTACAGCACAATTTTAAAGCACAGGTCCAGCTCACAGTGAGGATTAGCCACGGCCTCCACAGGGAGGGGTTAGTTTCTAGTCTTCTAAAGTAGACAGACAGAAATCTATACACCTCTATAAAAATTCAACAGAGCTTTTTGCAAAGATCCAGCCATAATGTGCATTTACACTCAGATTTCAGGATGGCTGCCACTAATGTTTTTACCTATGCGACTTATGTCCATTTGTGATCACTGAGCTAATTTTTGAAAAGATTCATTTTACATCAAATCAATTCTCTAACAACTTTGACCTGATACATAATAAAAGCTCACATTAATCAAATACACAGAACACCATGTAGGATTCTGGATTAGGTAGAAGAAGCACAGGCTCCTTCTCTTGCTGATAAATTGGCATCCTTTAAACCACAGAAAGTCAGAGTGCAGTGAACAGCAGCTATAGAACGTTCTTCAAACACACCTGGTGAGAGTGAGGTCATGGCGGTGGAACTCCAGCGCCTTAGTGTAGTCCTGTAAGTGGAAGTAGGCATTGCCCAGCTGACTGTAGATGGCACTGAGGATCTGCAGGTCCTCCGTGCCCACCTGGATGGCCGACTCGAAGAAGGAGACGCCAGCCCGGTAATCACCCACTTTACACAGGCGCTCGCCCTCCAGAGCCAGCTCCAGACAAGAGGCCTCCATCCTGCAGGGGGCAGCAGAGAGATTCAGAGGGAGTGAGGCAGAGCTTTAGAAACTCGAATAAGGCCAAAAGTCTGCTCTGACTGTACCCAGTACCAAGATTAAAAACCAAACCTCACCTGAAACCAAACAGAACCGAATGCAGATTGAATGAAACTCAACTTTACCAATGAGTTATAATTAATGCTGCCAAGATAAACAAAATAAAATTAGTCTAATTATCAGCAATCGATAAGCTTTCATTACATTGTATAACAGATTTTTTTTGAGAACTTTGAGAACAACACGATCACCAGACGGCACATCATTTAGAAGGCGGGGCCTAAGAGAACACTCAAGGTACACTTATATGTACATACGTACATATGACGTATATAGTCACAAACAGGAGAACAACTCATTCATGTGTACACATGTACACACAACCTTACACACATTTCAACTCATTTATTTATTAATCACTGTCTTAACCCAGCAAGCATTTAAGAAATGTCATGCATGTCATCATGCACAGTCACTAGGTGGTGCAAACCTTGCTGCGTGTACATATAACGCAGTGCACGGGAACCGGAAATTTGGTATTACGTGATTTGCATGTGTCACGCGAAAATATACAGAATACATGAAAGCCCTTTCCTGCTAAATGAGGGGGGGGGGTGGTTTGGTGGTGGCAATTTCCAATGTTTTTGTACTTTTTTCTGGTAGCAGTATGGCAATTTTGACTTATTACCTCAAAATAAAGGCTTATTTTTCAAAGTATTTTCAAAATGCTTACTTATCTCAAAATAATGACATTTTATTGAAATGAAATAATTCATTTTTCTGACACAGTAAGTATCTTTATAGTGATCACATTATAATATGCTTCTTGTGTATATTGGTGATACTGTCTGCACTTAAAACACTAAACAGCTGCATATTTCACCAAAGAGAGCACAATCAATGCTGTATAACTGGAATGTTTAATACAAATCATTGTATTGATTTTTTTTTCTTTTCACTTCTGTTCCCTTTTTATCTGGTCCAACTTATAAGACATTAGAAAAAAACATAAATACCGTCATATTGTGCATCATGAAAAGCTCTTGGAGTAATGTGATATATTTTTTCCATATCGTCCAGCTCTACTTGTTCTTTCCAGGATGAATACAACAGAACTAAACTCCAAAAACGTATTTGTTTGTTGGATCTTTAGGCCTGTATCGCATGCGTGAACCTGCTCGCATCTGTCAAGCAGCACCTTGATGGCACCTTTATGGTCATTGTAACAGTGATTGACTGAATGACTTGTCAGAACTCTGTTCTTTCTGAGAATTTGAGTGAATGGACTTCCAATCACAGCAGGGGGTGGGGGGACAAAACAAAATGCTTGGAAAGTGTCCAAAACTGCTTCAAACTGTTGAAAGAATGCAAACAGGGCCATGCTGCATATCCGGAGTCAGGCGGAAAACTGGCTTTATTTACCACAGACTTTCCCTTTCTTTTTCAGAAGGCATCTCCTTATCTCACGTACTTCCTCGCCTCAGAGCCTGTCTCACATGCAAGCACGCACACAAAGTATGGGGAGCGTCCAGACAAAGCTTTCCTAAACAGAACTCAGCTCACGGGTTCTCCTACTAAAATTATGCAAATCTAACAGCTAAGCCTATCGAGGCCGGGCGGGACAGGGTGGGGTCTGTTGAGAGAGCTTAGCATTGTACAAAGTCTTCAGAGAGGAAAGTTATCTACACACACATCTACTCACGCAAGTCAGACGTCATTACTTTTTATCTCCCAGACTAGCTGTGGTACAACACACAGGTCAGGACAGTCTTCCAAAGCTTTAGAAGACGTATGTATCATATATACAGTCGTGTGCAAAAGTTTGAGCACCCCTGGTCAAGTTACTTGGGGTTAAAAAGGGGCTGGTACAAAAGTCAAGTGTGTTCAATAAGTGTGTGTGTGTGTTTCACTTCGCTTCATGTAGCAAATCAACAAAACCTGTAAACTTGCCTATGACTGTACATGAACCTGTGAACTGTGTGGGATTTATGAATGAAAAGAACTGTAAAGATGTAGTCGATCAGCCAAGACCTCTTGAGTTTTATACTGGATTAGGTCTGTCACAATTATTACACAATAACCTGATCTAAATTATTTGAGCTGATTGCGGTTATTTGAGTGTTATATCACTTGTTTGTCTTCACACTTCCATGTTTATGTCACAAACTGAATGTGAACTGGACATGTTTAAGTCGGGTTGAGGCAAACAAATGTAAATAAAAGAAAGCGGAGATGCAGGAAGGTGTTTTAAGTTGGGGCTGCTGAAATTTTAATTTTTAATCTGTGACGTGAACGACGACGTCATGCCAAACGATTTGCCTTTTTTATTTGAATTTTTTGTGTTTATATCAAACATACCATGTTGTGATGGGCCACAGCTTGGTCAGATATTCACATACCTGACACATCAAACTACTGCACACCCTCATTCTCTTCAAATGAACACCCTCATTTCTCTTATGCAAATAAATTGAGTGATATCCAACATGATTGTTGATGTGTGGTGGAGTAACGGATCGTATCACGCCCACAGTCACACACCTGAAAGCACCCCAAATGGGTGATACAACATTGATACACAAGAAAAAAAAGAGTAGTTTATCCAAAGCACAGGGCATCATTACGTTTTTAAACATAAAAATAAAAAAGGCCACGTTTGGGCTCAGAAATGGTTTACAGCTGTGTACACACTTTCCCTCTTTGCACCTCAACCTGTGTGTGTTTCAGCGACATGCCCCCCATGCAGTCAGCAAAGGAAGAGGGACGCAATTCAGCTCTCTTAAATAAAAACATATTAACGTAAACAGTCCACAGCTACTGGAGACTTTTAATATACTTAAATAAAACAGAAAAACAAACCCCGTCCTAAAACACGCAGATAAAGGTCTTTACTATGTTCAAATTCGTTTCACGGTCAGATTTTTTAAAACACCCCTGAAACAAGGGGTGCTGCCGTGCTCTCAGCACCACCTCTTCCCGCATCCCTGCCAGAACACACAGGTACCGAGACACATCAAGGGTTCTAACTATTAAAACACTTTTAAAGGGCAGTGGTGAGCAGCGCTTGTTTATTTGAGCTCAAGCTGTGTCTGTCATCAGCAGTTGGCAGCTACTAAGCATTAACAGCTCATCAGTCAATTTGGCCACTTTGGGGTTGTTCTTTAATAGATACATACAATAAGCTAAACAGACAATTCAGACAAGAAAACAGACAAGATCGCAGTTATTAACATGGCAGATAATTGACCATGACAGGCCAACACTGGAGCTTCGAGGCTAATGTATCTACATCACGGGCGTCTGCTTTACTGAACGCTAAGCACTTCTAGCTCGGCAACATCCACTGTAAGGAGGAACTTGTTTAAATTAGATTTTTTGATTGCAGTTGGCTCTTGCGCTCACATACTGGCACGAAATGTAAGACCTGCAAACAACGAACACATCACACAAAAACCACCAGCATACGATACAATATCATCAATACCATAACATTCACACCTCCAGAGAGAAAACCACACAACGCTTATTAATCCCTAAAAAGCTACCAGAGCCTTTCATTCGGACACAGTTCCTCGACATTACGTCGTACCCTACCTCTTGTTCTTCTTCTTCTTTTTGTAACACTTCCTGAACAGGGACATCTCGATCTTTCTGATCACCCTCTCTCCCCTGTGTCGATGCATGTGCCTCTCCGTTCTCCCTGGGACAAGCCTAGTGACCCAGCTCCTACTGCCCATTACAGGACCGTGACCAAACTCCACCAAGCGCAGGGCAGACTCCTATTGAGAGGCTCCCACAGACCTGTCAAAACACCTGGCCCTGGCTTAGTGACAGCGCTTCCTGTCCTCCATGGCACCACTCGAGGAGACTAGGTTGTATTGACGTTCGTGTTGAGGGGAACCTGAGGCTGCATACACTAAACAGAAGGCCAATGGTAAGCCTGGCTTAAACAGTCAGAGCGGAACAGGGTGCCTGCATCTGTTCCGAACACCTGCTGCGAGCCGTCAATTCTAATTACCAGCAAACGTGCACAAAGATTATATAGATCTCTTATGGGAATAGGCTTTTGACAACAAGCGCCAAAGAGATATGCTTGAATGATACACAGCAAACACATGGATCGATGATGTGACGTGTATTTTGAGCATCCCCATTATTTTCCCATTAAATAATTGAATAATATAATTCTATCGGATCTCCTCCCTTATATGAATACACAGTCCATGCATCAAAATAAAACTCAATACATGCATTTATGCCTTTCAAGTTCTAAAAGCGTCAGGTGGTGCGACCGTCCGACCAAATATGCAGATTAATCAAGCTCATAAAACTTATAAAATTCTCAATCAAATATTTTGATATGATTCTATGTCTGAACCCTTAAAAATATGTAGCACAAACCAGTACAGCTTTTAACGTAATCAACTCATTGAAAAACCTGAAAATATTGAAATGGTGATTTCCTCAAATGTCACATGGCACAACTGACAGCAAAGGACATTTAACCCAACACGCTTTTAAGAAAGTGCAGTTAAGGTACTGCATTATGATGAAGACCCCAAGAGACCTTCATGGTGACCATGACCATGCATTATTCTTATAATAACACATTCTTTTTGAATATATATGTATAATCTTGAGTACAGACACAGGTTGTACAGGTGTCCAAGTTTTGAGCAGTCGTAAATAACTTTAAAATGTTTTTTTTATGTGTGGTTGCACCATCTGATATTTTCGGGATGGTAAAATTAATTTTCCTGTTCAGAAATTAATTTATACTATTATAAAATCTGTGTGCTGGGCTATTATGTAACATTCAAGCACTGTAATTATAAGCTTCTGACTGGGAGTAAAAGTCATAAAGGCCAAGAGAGTCAAGACAATCCAACCACAGGTTTAGAGTTGATAAATGGATGGATTTCGTAATCCTCAACACAGACCTACAGCATTACATGCCACTGTCAGAGCGTCATTTCATTTTCACTTTTTCCTTGCAGCTATGCAAGTTACAGCAACAAACACTGGGAAAGACGGCATTTCTTGCAAGTATGAATCATGAGCTCATGACAGAAGACAGTTCTCCAGAAGAATGGTAGATACTGTCAGAGCTCCAAACTCCTGAGCCTCATCTGAATGTGGGACATGCTGAAGACCAAACTGCGGTAACGATAGGCAACAATGCAAAGATGCAATACTGAGATACTTGTAGGCATCTTCATGATATAAAGTACATACCACAATATTTAGCTTTTCTTAGGTTTGTTAACAAGGAAAAGACACAGTGGTGCTGTTTTTAAGCATTTTTAAAGTACTTACTCAAACATTAAAGAACAGGAAATTGGGCAAATATCCAGTCAGCTCTTTTCTACCAGTGGTCACAGTTTACTACAAAGAACTGAGACATTAAAAAGCTGGGCTAGGAAAGGACTGCAAAACTCAACGCCTCTACTGTTCCTGGATGCCATTAGGCTTGCCTGCCCAACAATTGTGTCATGGAGAACAAGACTTCATCGGAGGAGTTGCCAGGCATCTAAGGCCAAGCTGGGAAAATCCACTTGCCCACAGTAAATCCTGCGCTTTGCCCAAAGTGACCTCAGCGATGGCCGGCCCTCATATGCTCCAATTTTACTTTTAGTCGCTGTGCAGGACTTGCAGCTCCAGGATTATCCTGAGCAGTTGCTCCACTGACTATCACCACACCACACAAACGCTCACAGGAAAACTTACTGATGAGTTTGTTCCAGTGATGTTCACTCCAACTGAATTACACTCAAATATGCACCACTGTTTTTACTGCATGTGTGGCTGCACTCCACCCAGATAGTTCTGGATTTGTTCTTGAAGTGCTGATCAGCGTTTTTTTCTTTGTATGCAACACAATCTGGCTAACAGCAGCCTACAATACTCTATACAGGGCAATGTGTACGTTCCTTTGGTTCTGCACATTGGATTTGCAATTTAACAGCGTGAAGCTGAACCACAGACTGTCAAGTTCACTCAGAGGTTATTCATTTTGAATCATGTAGGAATTACAGCCCGTTTTCTACAAAGGAGGCAAACACAGAAGTAACTGGATAAGTGGCTAGTTAGTCACGGCACTGAGTCACTACTTTATGGACACACGAGTCAAATACCCTCCATTCTACAAGCGCACTTTGACAAATAAAGGTGCCAAATGAAACCAAGAAGAGTTCATTGGAGCTAAACCGTAGATGAACCCACTCTTCCTTCCCTAAAGAACCTTTCAATGATAGTTCTTTGAAAAAAAAAACTATTTAAGGTTTAAAAAGCCTCCACATAATGTAAACTTTCTATACCAATCAGAATCTCTAAGAACTATACATCCAAGCCAAGAACCACTAAGGAACCTTTCATTTTACCAGCATGGCCTCAACTGTATAGCACATTATTAAGAAGCAATGCATCTAGCAAAAGCAAAAGGCATGGCACCCCACAGCACACCGTAACTGGCCTTTAGCCAGGACGAAAAATACTGAACACATGAAGAATGCACAGATGTGTGAAAGACCACCATAAAGAGAAGAAACCACCAGGACGACCTCAAGGAGGTTATCAGCAGATGTAAATCACTGAAAAACTTCAAGAGAATAAAGGCCAGGTTACAGATTATTCTAAAGTACATAAAAAAGCCTGAGAGCTCTGGAACACACTTGTATGGAGAGATGAACAGGTAAATGAATAGTGGAATGAGGAACGTGTAGAGAAATGGAACCAAAACAAGACCAAAGCAAGCCACCTCATCTGGGACACATGGTGCCATAGTTGGTCATCTTTACTGATGTTCTGACTACAGAAGGATGAACTGTGAACAGAAGCATCTTAACTTCTTTTATCCAACCAAATTCCTCAAAGGGCCACAAAAGGTCAGAGCTTTTGCACCAACATAATACATATTTTCTTAAAAGTGTTCTTGAGAAAGGTCCAAGGAAAAGAAATCAGATTCGTGAAGTGTTTTTAAAGAGCAGAACCGTTCTCACCTTTGTGCAAATCCCAAACAAGAAAACACTGGTGAAACCTGCATAAATGGGTTGGTGAATGAGGCCCATTGATCTGTATGGGCTACTACTAAAGCAGGATTTGAGTTTCAGTGCCACAGTGTGAGACATTCTGGACTGGCCAAGTTAATCAGTTAACATGAACTTCACTGAGCAGCATTTCACTCCCTGAATAGAAAACAGAAGTCCCCAAAAACAACTAGGAACTGAAAGTATCTTTATTACAGGCCTGGCAGAGCCTCTCCAGGGAAGATGCCCAGCGTCTGGAAACGTCTATGGTTCACAGAGTTCAGATACTCCATAAATACAAATGTGTAATGTAACGACATAATACAGAAACATGGACATTTAACTGTGTCACAACAGAACAGACTCGTTTTTACTTCTTTAAATGGACAATGTGTAAAGTTTCAAAACACACCATTCACTCTCCAGTCCATTCAGTCCAAATACGGTTATGAAGCTGCAAACATTTTGAATTCGCTGTTTGTGATGTCACGAAAAACTACGTTTTTATATAAATTTGCCTTTTCGGCCTACAACAGTGAAGCCCTGCCCATTAATTCATTCTGGACTGTTTTTAATGATGTACAATACAGGACAGCTAATCAGAGCAGAGGTCATCTATAAACAGTTGTATGCAAAGGTTTGGGTGCCCATGGTCAAATGATGGTTTTGTTGATTTCCTTAGACTAAGAAGATCAACAAAACATAATTCAACCAGTGGTGCCCAAACTTACAGCTGTATAACTCTCTTAGAGCCAAGTAACAAAAGCTTGTTGTGTCTTATTCACAGCCCCGTGGGCAGCCTGTTCATATAATGTCTATTGGGCTCCCGGCCTTTTTTGACAGGTGACCTTCTAGAAGGTTCATCTTTAGGCTGAAGGAGTGGAGTCAAGAGAGGAGACAAAAGAGGGCCAACACCAAAAGCTCCCGAGCATTAAAGTTTAAATACAGCCATTAAACATTCAAACGGTAGAGCCCTACAAACAGACCTGGCTGAAAGAGCTCTAGCTCACCGGCCTCTCCAACGGAAATGTATAACATTTCACACACGGGGTCTCTCCGCTGAAAACCAGGTGTGCCTCGAGGCAACTGCGCTCCAAATGAGTGTTGTGAGGCAACAAATTTGATCTGAGGTGGAGTTTTTTATTTGTGATTTATCCTAATGGGTCACCGTTCGTTCAGAAACAAGCTCAAAGAAGGACAGATTCAGAGGCTGTGAAAGAAAAAATGATACTAATACGGACACATACCAGACAGGATTGCCATGACATTCCTATCAGAGTGAGGATCTAAAGAGCTGGTTTTTCTGTTATGGTAGATAAACTAGGCCAGGTGTGATAAAATACCTCTCTCAGAAGGAGAGCGAACAAAAGAGAGAGAGAGAGAGAGAGAAGTCACAGCAGCCTTTTCTCCTATTACTACTGTCTCTCCAAATAGTTCAGAGTGCAGCAGCCTGTGATCTTTACAGGTAAAGAATGTAGATATGCTGGTCTTCCTAGAAGGTTCCACACTGACTTCAAGTCTTGTTTATGACATTTAAAGCGGTCCAGCTGTAGCATATCTTACTGATCTGGGCCATAAGGCGGTCCAGACCTCACTCAGCTGGGGTAGGTTTACTAGAAACTCCTAGGATCTCTTACAGCTCAGTTGGTGGAAGACCAGATTCTTGCACAGCTCCTAAACTAAAAGGAAGAGCATTCCTGGGAATATTAGGAATGGAAGTTTGAAAGGTGTATTAAAACATATTTGTTAAAGTCAGCACATGCCTGTGTACTGCGGCTCAATACGAGTGCGGTGTTTTTCTTGGCAAAGCCCTTTAAGATTATATAAATAAAATAAAAAGCATTTCGTAATTAAAAAGCTGTTATTACTGATCATTACTCTTTTAAAATAACAAACCTCCTACCTGGAACGGACATAAAAAGCCTGCTCCTCGTCTTTCATGCTCGTATCCATTGAGATGCATAGTAAGAGTCAAGTCTATGAATGGAAAGAAACAGAAACCAAGCAAAGAGAAGGTAACGTCTTTTTTCCAAAGAGAGCCCGTATGACAGACTGGAAGCGATGGAGGAAAAGCATCAGGGAAACATGAGATGAGTGCGAGTGTGTGTGCGTCTATCAGAGAGGGGGGAAGAAAAAACCACACACACACACGAGAGTAGCTACTATTTCACACACTTAAGGAACGAAGCACAGCACTCATTAACCTTCACCTGCTTACAGATCATGAAACTGGACGTCTCTGCGCGCTACTGTGAGCGATCAGCAGGCAAAAGCATGGGAAGTATGAGGAAATCAACCTAATCATCAGCTTTCAAAGGAAAACAAGACTCAAATAGCACTGAATCTTATCTCAGTTACACGTCGGCCAACAATGCGCTTACTCTGAGCTTTTTCCCCAATACAAACATGTTTCGGTGGCAGCAACGTTAAAATTCATATATTGCATGTGCTAAAAAAGACCACAGGATCTAACCAAGCTATTAAAATGTGAAATCTCAATGATGAGTTGATCATTGATCACCCTCGAGGTGCTCTAGGCCAATCCTTTCTGTCTTTAAACTGAAACTATAGCACTGCAGCGTTGCTCTTATTTCACTGTTGAGATTTGGGTGGAAACAACAGGATTAAAATCTTAAAATACTCAACAGAAAACTGCCCAATCAGGACTTTTTCTCTGGGGTAGCTATCACACACAGCCAATCGAGCTGTCCCATTGATTAGGACTCCAGGAGCTGAACTGAAGGCCTGATGCATCACCACTAACACATCATTAAACACAAAAATCAGGAACTGACAGCGGAATCAATTAATCGTCTTCTGAGTTCTAACACGTGGAACCAATTTTATGAGAAAGAAGTTACTCTAAGCCTTCTGGAGGTCCTAAATGCATCTCCAGCTGTAAACGCACGCTGTGACCCCACCAGCCTTCAGTTCGTTTTCGGACCTTTTAGGACTTTAAGGTAAAAGCTTCAAACAAGTGTGTCAACAGCCTGCGTTCAATCAGAAACAGTCAAAAAATGTTCATGTGAATCACCGTGAGCTTAGTGCTAACATACAACTAGAAACCCATAGGGGAGCTAACCAAAACTAGCATGACTATAGAGGTATTTTTGTGTCATGTCTTAACATTTGTGTCTCAAACTGAAGGCCCAGCTCAAATAATCAGGGTTTGCTACTGTCTACTATTGCTCAATTAATCTGATTAGTCAATCAATCGTCACGATAACCAGTAGATAACTTGATCAATAATAGAACTGGAGCTCCAGTCCTACTTTAGTGATTAACAAAAGCCACACTAATCTCATTTTCAGCAAGCACACTCTGTCTAGAAACACCCTATTCAAGCATTATGAAAAGCTTAGGAAAGAATGCTGAACCATAATATCTCAATTTCTAAGCCTGTAATCTGAAATCTCCTCCACCGCTGAAAGTGCAGGTTTACAGCACCTGTGCAACAGCAAAGCCTTTATGAATCGGTCCAGTTTAATATGCTGCCAGTACAGTCCTTCTCGAGCACATCTAGAGGGGCCTTATGAGACCGATACACTAGCCGCTCCCTCAAGCCATTAGCAGCACAGAGGCTGCTCTGTCCACTTTCTCCACCAGAACCACACCAGGTAGGTACTTTCCATGAAGTAGGCCAATGTACTCCTGGTCCTGGAGTTCCCCTGCACAGCTTAGCACTTTCCTCATTTAAAGGCACCTCATGAAGGTCTTAACACACAGAAGAAATCAGGAAACTTTGCAGGATTGGGATTCACCTCAGTGGACTAACTGACCGCATGCCCCAATTTACATATATTACAACTGCTTGCAGCAACATCCATGAATCTGAGTCTTAATTAAATCCTTTTGCACCCATTACTGTCCCACTCAACCTGATCTACATTGCAGAAAATGTCTTGTACATTTAATTTATATATCTTCACTGTCCAATGAAAAACAAGTATGTCCAAAACAGTAACTTTACAGGAGAGGGCAAAAACCCGCTTTACTTTCAATGTAAGTTTACTTTCTATTGGTCCAATCATCATGAAACGTTCACACAATGTAAAGGACAGACGCTGAGCTGAGTGTAGATTTTTCATTGGACAGCGACGATGTACATCATGCTGAATTTGACCAGAAGCGTTCGAACTTTTGCCTTGTCAACATTTTCTTAGCAGAAGGCTTAGCTGACACTGGGCTACTCCATCAAAGCGTCTGCATTTTATTTATTTTGCTGCATTTGTAACCCGGCAGAAACAAATGTCACATTTTATAAACGTGTATATACAGACAGCATCAACAGGCATGTGAAAAACAGCTTAGTTGGTGATTTACATATACACTGTGCTCAGTATTAGTGACACATGTGATATTTTTCATATTGAAGCCAAACTGAAGTAAGGTGTCCAGATAGCCAAGTTGCGTACATTAGCTCGTCATCCTCCTATGAGGAGTCATATGTCATATGCTCTCTCCTTTGTAACAGTGCTTTGAATGCAGTTTCTACAGTCATACAGCTGCAAGGGAGCAGCTTCCCAGCAGTAGTGTTAACAACTAGCCTTCGCTCTGCATTCATTAACAAAACCCATTCCAAAATAGTTGCTGTGCTGCTCATAAGCTCCTCCCACCTTCAAGATACGTCATCAGAAGGGGGATTTTCCAGCTTTTAAACTGGAAAATCTGACTTCAGAGACTGCTGTAGGATGAAACATGCATGCATGTTCAACAATAGTTCAATTCTTTGCTTTAGCCCAAGTGTCACTTTAATGCAAACTTAGTTTTACATTATTAATGCTGACTCAAATATGATCTAAAACTGGGATATGTGTGTAAAATAACTCTGACTGAGGTAAAGAATGAGTTACAGGCCTACACAATAAAAGTTTGAGTCATAAGAATGAACTCCCTGCCTCAAAACACCTGGTTCAGCTCCTGAATGGCCTACTGAGGAGCTGGACCAGGTGTGTTGGGGCAGGAACACCAACGTTACTGGGCAGGTTAGTGGATTTCCAGAAATAAAACTCCTGGGAGTTCTAGGTTAACATGCATTACAAAGCAGGAAAATGTTCCTTCGTGTTCACAAGCTCGAGGGACGTTAGGCTACTGGAGCATCTGACGGAGGTCCAGGTTGGATTCCTCGGTTAGGCTGGTTCTCTGATTCAACTCGACCACTCCATAAACCAAACAAACATCTGAAAACACGTGGACTACGTGAGATGAACTGGGAGCTGTTTGCACCAGGCTGGAGTTTGCTTCTTGTTCGAATTTTTCCGTTCCACCTTAAATGCTGCGGCTGTTACATTCTGGCGTCTCAGAGGCGCCACAATGTAAATGCGGCAGCATTTAAGGTGGAACGGAAAAATTCGAATAAGAAACGCCTTTAAACTTTGCGTGTCAGCGCCGGGCACTGGATCCATACAGTGTCGCTGTATATACACCAAAATAAAGGGCTTTTACCTTTAAAGTATCTCGGCGAAGAGTCCTCGGGTGTTCAACATATCCGGAGGCTGGAAGGCCGAGCGACTCTCGGAGGTCTCTGAGGTAAAGTCGCTGTAAGAGCGGTCACACAGGCACTCCGCTCTCCGCCATGTTTTCTCAAGTTTTCCTCACTTCTTCAGGCTTCGGGAGGAGAAAACAAGTGGTCGATACTGGAGGAGGCCGGTGCGCCGCCCCTCAACACAGCTCAGGAGTGAAACCTTACACTCGGCTCACTACACGGCCCGAACAAGGTTCACAACTCACTACACAACTCGATCAAGATTCACTCACAAGCTCTCTGGACGGGCTGGCGCTCAGACAGGGCATATCGGCGAATGGGGGGTAAAGCCTCATCACCCAAGCCCTTTTTCCACACGCAGCATTTTCTTCATAATACGAGACGACATGTGATATTTTTAATAACACGTTTTTATTTTAAACTGTTACTTTTTCATACTGTGTGTGTGTCACGTTTAGCTGCCACTAGAGGGCGGTGCGTGACTGACGCTTAGTCTTTAAATTGATTTCTAACCACTGATTTTTCAAATTTTCTTCACGGCTCTGTTATTGACATGCGGATAAACTTTCTCGGGGTGATTTGATGTGAAATTGTGCATTTCAGAGAAACGTAATGACTGATTTCTTTACAGTGGTGGTGGTGAAAGGAACCAGGGGTTGCAATGGTTACATTAACCCGTGCAAACAAGTCCATGTGGTTCCAGCTTGGAGCCACTTTTGGCTGTAAATTGGGCTCCAGTCAGCTGGGAAACTGCTGTTAGGGTTCTGCCAGCATGGGATGCTAAGGGGCCCCATTATTTAGTGGAAATAGGGGCATGTGTGGGGCCCCTTAACACCCCACTATGGGAAGGCCACATTAAGCCTTCATATGACAGGTCAGTGTTGGCTATCGACATAGAGACACGCATGTGCCAGTTTCACAGCTGATTCAGGCCCCACTGTGAACAGGTCTGGTGAAGTAAGTTTCTCTAAAAAAGTATTTTACATTACATTTCAAAAAATCTGTGGAAATTCCCTTCCTAAAAGTAAATGTTCTGCACTTTCTGGAACCCACATTCGTAGCTGCTCACTCTTGTGGCTGATTAATAACTGATCATCACATTGATTTATCAGTCTACTCAGGCTTTAGCAGAGCTCAGTAACACTGAGATTAATAACTGATCATCACATTGATTTATCAGTCTACTCAGGCTTTAGCAGAGCTCAGTAACACTGAGATTAATAACTGATCATCACATTGGTTTATCAGTCTACTCAGGCTGTAGCAGAGCTCAGTAACACTGAGATTAATAACTGATCATCACATTGATTTATCAGTCTGCTCAGGCTTTAGCAGAGCTCAGTAACACTGAGATTAATAACTGATCATCACATTGGTTTATCAGTCTACTCAGGCTTTAGCAGAGCTCAGTAACACTGAGATTAATAACTGATCATCACATTGATTTATCAGTCTGCTCAGGCTTTAGCAGAGCTCAGTAACACTGAGATTAATAACTGATCATCACATTGGTTTATCAGTCTACTCAGGCTGTAGCAGAGCTCAGTAACACTGAGATTAATAACTGATCATTACATTGATTTATCAGTCTACTCAGGCTTTAGCAGAGCTCAGTAACACTGAGATTAATAACTGATCATCACATTGATTTATCAGTCTACTCAGGCTTTAGCAGAGCTCAGTAACACTGAGATTAATAACTGATCATCACATTGGTTTATCAGTCTACTCAGGCTGTAGCAGAGCTCAGTAACACTGAGATTAATAACTGATCATTACATTGATTTATCAGTCTACTCAGGCTTTAGCAGAGCTCAGTAACACTGAGATTAATAACTGATCATTACATTGATTTATCAGTCTACTCAGGGTTTAGCAGAGCTCAGTAACACTGAGATTAATAACTGATCATCACATTGATTTATCAGTCTACTCAGGCTTTAGCAGAGCTCAGTAACACTGAGATTAATAACTGATCACATTGATTTATCAGTCTACTCAGGCTTTAGCAGAGCTCAGTAACACTGAGATTAATAACTGATCATCACATTGATTGATCAGTCTACTCAGGCTTTAGCAGAGCTCAGTAACACTGAGATTAATAACTGATCACATTGATTTATCAGTCTACTCAGGCTTTAGCAGAGCTCAGTAACACTGAGATTAATAACTGATCATCACATTGATTGATCAGTCTACTCAGGCTTTAGCAGAGCTCAGTAACACTGAGATTAATAACTGATCACATTGATTTATCAGTCTACTCAGACTTTAGCAGGACTTAATATTTACAAAAAAGCTGTTTGTCCAGCTTCTCTGTACAGTCCATCTAATGAGTATGTTCAGTACATGCCATGCAATGATTTTAAAATAGTTAATAAACAGATATTGATGATTAATTTAATAGTGATTGATATTCACCTAAAATGTAAAAAGCAACTGTACTTTATTTTTTACAGTAACTTTGAATATGTATTCTTAGTACTTGTACTCAGTGACATCTCGAGCCTATACATCTCGATAATAACAGTATTATTACTGGAGTATGTCTATATCACTGAAGAGAAAAAAACAATTCCTTTTTTACAAAGTTTTATGTAAGGCATTGGTTCATCATATTGAAATACAATTTTCTCTCTCTCTCCCATACACCCAGAACGACAATACATTCAGAAAAGTCGCATAATGAAGGGCAAAGTATTTACACACCTAAAGTTATCACAAACAGTTCTTCACATTAACGTCTTTGTAAATTCCTTTATAAAGTCTTTGATAAGACTAAACAAGCTACCCAGAAAACGTCAACAGATGAAAAAAGACCCTACGTAAGCGTATACCTTTAAGCACAGTAAAAAAAGCAAAGGCAGTGTATGCAGACAGTAAGGGCACGACAAATGTCTGCATGCAAATTCATTGCCTGCTCACGCAAAGAGTGTGTATGAATGTTGGTAAAGGAATGAAGAAAAGGAATAAGGGAGTCAGGGCAACATCACATGTTCAACACAAGTTGAGACAACAGCAGATTCATCATCACCACACCCCCTTCCCAATCCTGCAGCGTTCAGTCTCAGTGCAATAACAGTGTTCCCTAAAGCCTTCAGCAATCTGCCTCAAAGTAATAACGTGCTCCCTAAAGGCTGCTGCATGCTGCATCCTATGAGGCAGAGTCAACACTGACTTCTACTGTGTGCCACTTTCTGTGCATATCACGAAAGAATTCCACTCTCTGCCTCAATATCACTATCAGCACTGACTTCTAAAGCCTGCTCCATTATGCTGTTATTTTTACGTTCATATGAGCCTGAAATCAAAATTTGTTCATCTTAAGCACAATCCATCATTTATACATTTAAAATGGTTCTGCTTTTCCTGTACTTGTCATTCAAAATGGAATGGCTTTTTTGTCACCCCTTAAAACATCTAGACTCCATCACTGAGCACCAGCGGGCAGGGAAACATAATATAATAAAACCAATAATGTATCTTTACCACCTTTCACGACCCCTACTTATCACTGAGCAAGAATGCTGAGGAAGCTCAGAGTAGGGGTCTGCTATCTGACCCAACCCAGAATATCAGACTTCAGGCTGGTGTAATGAAAATAGCTGATGCTGTCAAAAGCTGATGCAAGAGTCAACCTCTCACACGTAAAACAGGAAATATTAAAGGCTGATGCTAAAAAAGTTGGCACTGTACAAATGTTAGGTCAGTGGCACTGTAGTTATCCCTCAGCATGTAGCCTAACAACCCAGTATTCAAGTCAGGATTTAGTACGTCTGTTTACAAGCTCAAATGTCAAATGAGAAGTATATTATTTTACTCACCTAATGTTACCATGAACACGACTGAGTGTAAATTGCTGCTTTAAGTTTGAGAATCTCTCTCTGTCCTCAATATTACATCGACAAGCCAACACCATCCACTGAGCAGGAAAGACCACCCCTCACTGAATGTTAAACAGGCTGGATTGTGATTTAACTCTGTCATGATTGGCCCCTCCCAGTCCTGTCCATGTGCTTATTTGTTTTGGTTTTCAGTCCTGCCCTCTTGTTTCATGACTCCACCCCTGATTGTCTCCACCTGTGTTTCCACCTGTCCCTTGTTTACCCGCATGTATGTAAACCCTGTGTTTTCCCCTGTGTGGTTGCAGGTCTTTGTTTGATTGTATGTATGTTCTGTTGGAAGTATTGGGTTTGTGTTTCGTGAGTGTATTTCGACATGTCTGTCCCTAATTCGATCCGTGTTGGCTTTAAGAACCTGGACTGTCATGACCATGAACCTGGATTTGCCCTCAATAAAAGTCGCTTATCTCAGCGTATGCGTCCGCTTCCACACTCCCAGGCGTTACAAACTCACAGTGGCTAAAAATTTCCCTTAGAGGCAGTTTGCTAAATATAAGAAAATCTTATAATCATGTACTTATTTATATAAAATCATAAAATCATATACATCATATAAATACACTCCTCTGTCTGCTTCCTTACTGATACTGACTTTGTTGTGCAGCCCTGTTGTATAGATGACTGACAGAGTAATTTTACAGCAATTTTCAGCCTAAAATAATTCTCAACAGCCGCCATTCAGAATGCACACAGTGCCTAGAAAATTAATCAAGTGGTTCTTTTTTGGTTCCATGTCAGCCAGCTGAATTCTTTCAACAGAATAACATATTTCTCTTCAGTCTAAACACAGCATGTTTAGCTGCACCGCTACACAGACTTAAAGCCTAACGTATCAGCTTTTGACAGCATCAATGAATTTCAGTACACCAGGCTTGGGCTGATTTTCCACATCCAGTGTTGGGCTTGGGTTTGCTTTCTAATGAGTGATTTTTTATGTAGTGGATGTCCTGCACACACGCATTTTCTCTCTCTCCGTCATAATGGCCACTGTGTTTGGAATAGCTCTGGAGTTGGATCAGTGTGACCCTGAATGACAGTGGGGAAGCCCTAGGGCCCTCTAGGCCTTCAGAAAAGGCCCATTAATTTCTGTGAAAAAAATGCATGTCTAACTTCAGCTTTATTTAGTTTATAGTTTTAGTTTGAAACAAAAGGGTTAAATTCATGAAACACCCAGCGAAAATGGTCCAATCAGAGTATAATCGAACTCTTCCCATTGGTTAGGAGCTGAACTGAAGGCCTAACATGTGGGATTAACCACCAACACAGTTAGGAATTGACAACGGAATCAGCTCATCACGTTTTGATTTACAACTGGTGTGAGCAATTTGTGTGAAAAACTCTTGACCTACTGCAAGTCCTTGACATGTCCCTGACTGTGAATGTGAGCAGTAGTCATTTCAGTGTTTCAGTCAGATGTTAGAGATTGAAGTGTCTCTGTGTCAGCGCTCTGTAAAAGTGCAACATACAAGGTCTTTTACAAGCTTCAGATGTACATGTACAGATGTTAGCTCTAACACTGCAGAGGTGTCTTTGACTGAATATTGACATTTATGGCCCAAACTGAAGCAACTAGCACTAAGAGTCACTGTTCACCACTACTGAATGAAACCACGTATGATAAGGAGGATGTGTTGGGTTGGTGAAAGGTAAAAGCATATCCTTCCACTGGCTTGTTAAGTTTGCCTGAATTGTATGAAGCCTTTCTGCAATTAGTACCAGTAGCAAGATAAACTTTAGCACAGGGGGGTTGACAGCTGATCAGAGGAGGATGGATGCTACAAAAATACACACACACACGCACACACACACACACACACATTTTCTAAAAGCCGCTTCTCCCTCAGGGGTTGGGGGTGGGGGATGAGGGGGTGGGGGTGTTGGGTGGTGGTTTGGGGTGCTGGAGCCCATCCCAGCTGTCATCGGGCAGAAGGCAGGACACACCCTGGACAGGTCTACAAAAATATACTGATGATAAATTCTGTTACTGAACTACAGACGTATAAAATACCAGTTTATCCCAGCATGACGTTTTGTGTCGATCAACTCAAGCGCTTGGAGAACCAAAATGATCTTAGTATTCATTTACTTAACTGCGTATTCAAATAAAGCATCTGTTTAAAATATGTTTTAGGGCATATGGTGTAGAAACAAATTACAACACAAGCAAATGATAATGGGTCTCACTTTAAGCAAAACGGTGCCATTTAAGCAGAGCTGCAAATGGAAATATTTAGAAGTATTTGCAACTTATGCTTATAGTTCCATAGGTCAATGGTGTTAAATCACATTTGCCTAAACACAAAAATAAATCAACTAAATGATCAGATACAAAATTTCATATTTCATAATCTTAAAATAAAATGCTATTTGTTAAAAAATGCAGATATTTCAACAGAAAATGAAATTTCTCTTCCTGCTGTTAACTCATACAGATAATAAAGTGGTCAGCACTGTCTCACTGTCTCTGGATCACCTGACTCAAGACAGTATACAGTTTCAAGGCTGTGTTTGAAATGTCCAGATGAAGAACTTAAAAACTGAGGAGAACATTCTAGAAAACAATTACAGAGTTGTTGCTTTACTGGAAAGCAAAGTTTGTTGGATGTAGTTCAGGTAGAAAACAGCTGACTGAACAGCAGAATCAATAGTGTTTGGATCACAGAGTCTGAACTTGTGGACATGAAGGTGTTAGAACGGTGTGTCCATTTGACTGCCTTTGGCTCCTGCAGGAACCACTCCATAACTGCCCTCCTGCCAGCGCATCCACCTCATCCGCACTTCATTCTGGACCTGAAACACACACACACACACGGCCGCCAGGTGACTGGACAGTATGTCAATTTTATATCATGACAGTCACCACAAGTCATTGAGTGTGTTTACATGCACCTAACAGTCCGATAACTGCAGAAAATTGGATTTTGTCAGTGATCTGATCAAGTTTACATGCACTTGAGTAATCAGATAATAGGAAACTCCAGGTCTGAATGACTCAGGAAGTAATCAGATTTCTACTTTGCAAGCAGTCAATAAACTCATAGAAGACGTGATGTAAAGTAAAACTTAATGTGGCTGTGTTTTTAAAAACGTACCTCAAAATATGAACATACATCATCTAGAAGATGAAGAATATTTAAATCCTTTAGTTTGTGTTTGGTTTCAGCACCACTCCAAAAGTGTTTTGCTGCCATCTAATATCCACTGTCTGTTCTCGCGCATCCACGCACTGAGAACCGGAGTACGAGTTCACAAAAGTTTACTGTTTCAGCTGGAGAAAAGAAGCCAAACTGGTATCTCAAAGGCCAAGCTACCTTGCTACCTTTAGCTCTTAGTTTGTTGTGCTCCTCGTATGATGAGTCATTTCTGTTGTTTGTAATCAGTTCTCTCCTTTGTAATGATGATTTGAAGACAGTTAAAAAACGAAAAAACAAAAACACAAAACATTTTAAACAGCCCACTCCCAAAAATCCATCCTAAACCCGTTGTAGTTTTTCAACTCCAATTTTGGAGTTTCCCTTTAAAACGTAATAATACACATGGAAGTCACTTCACCACAAGTCTTATATAGATACATCACATTTCTTTCTGCAATTTAAATAAGAATGATCACCAGTACTGTTTACTGTTCCATGTAAACAAGTTGCCCTGTGGTTTGCAGGAAGACTGTAGCAGTAAGCTTCCACTATGACGAGACAATAATTGTGAATGGTTATATTGGAATGATTCAAATTGGAAACACTTATTATCACTGCCTTTCATACCACAGTAACCGATATTTACAAGTGCCTAAAGACCACTGTAAAATCATCAACATAGCATCACTACCATATAGGAGGCAGCTCCAGGCCCTGACTGAGGAACATCTTCAATTATGCATTATTCACCATCGCTCAACACTCAGATCTGAAAGTATAAGTCATTCATAGTTTGTTACTGCGCTGTTCCCTTGTGTAATGTCTCTATAACCATGTGTTTTTAAGCCAGGTTGTTATTACAGAAAAATATTCATGTAGTGCTATCATTCATTAATTGTTACAAGAGTCCTCAATGGCTGTTCTTTAAACCTTTGGGGTTGTAATATAAAGCACTTGATTTAATTCAGTCATCAAACACAGGCCTGGTTTCATTAGAGAAATCTAATTTAAAATAAATTTAAATAATCTGCTGATGCAGTACCCTGGCTGCCCCAGAGGTAATTGTGAATTTACTTAGGAAGAACGTGGTAAGCTTACACATGTTGTTAGTGCTGCAGTCTTGCATAACGTTGTTCAAGGTGTGTGTTGTTTACAGAGACAGCATGCGTTGAGGTGAACTGGTATACTGTATATAGGTTAATTAATGCATCAGTACTGTAGCTTATGTACTGTGCTTGAATTATTTTACAGGTCTGTAATGGAGGACTAACATCGTTCTTTTCTAAGAGCATTTTTGTCATGTTAGAAGCACTACTCACCTCCTGGTTAAGGAAACAGTAGAGAATCGCCACAATGAGCCCCTGAAACAAAGAGATAGAGAAAACTCTGTGTGAGAAAAAACAACTTGAAATTAGGCAGTGAATGTTGTATGTTTGCATGATGTATTACACAGATTGGGTATAAAGTGCATTCATCATTCACATACAAATGTAAACATTTCCCCTTCAAGCTACTTTCCCTCATAGCTTGGAACTCAAACTGCAACTTCTCTTTAAATCTGGCCCACAAATGTTATTTTTTAATTTTTGTATCTGTTGTCGGAGGAAAACCTCTCATCTCCCAAATGCTTTATCTGCAAAATCCTTTACTTTTAATGTAAGTCAATAGAACCAGACTGTTTTCTAAGTAATTTTGGGCTGTTTTTTTGGTCCATTCAACATGAAATTTACAAAAAACTTAAAAATGACAAAAATGGAGATACGAGGTTTTCTTCCGACAGCAATTTGATAGCCATACAAGACCAGACTATAAACCCCTCACTAAGCCTCGTTTCAAAAGCTTCTTTGCAATCACTGGTAAAATCTAACAATAACAGCATAATTAGTTTGTACCATTTGCACATTACACACCTGCTTGTGGCTTAACCAATAATTCAACTGGCTCATTTTATTGAAGGATGGGATTTTTCCTGTTAACAGACACCATGTTGAGCATTACCAGCTTTCCCATTTATTTTCCTACCAGTGGTCTCATCCTTTATAATGTAACGTCACCTGATTTAACTGAACACTAATTTAAATACTGATAATAATCTATTACTATTATTAATAGGAGCAGTGGTAAACATTGTGGTTTGTGCTGACAGAAGAATTTCTAATCCCCTTTCAGACATTTTTTAAGTTTTTACTGCTGTTTCTCAGGGATTTTTTTGCCTGGCCGAATCCTCCACATCATTTGTATGGACTACATGCTCACACATCAGTAAAGATCCTGACACCTTTTACGTTCTATAAAACAAGCAGTAGAAATAACCCCAGGTCATCTTGTGCGAATCGACAGGTAAGAAATCATATCCTGTGGAAAAGGAGTTTCTTCTCGAAGAAGCATTTACTTGTGTTTTCTGTGTTTTACTGTCCTGCCTCAATTGTACAAAAAAGTTTAATAATGTGCTGTGTCAATACCCAAGGTTATGGTAGTGCTAATAACACAGTGTGGTAACTTAAGAGAGCAAGAAAGACAGTTTGGGTAAAAAGAATAACAGCTGAATTAAATGTTTTGACAAGTTTTCTACTCTTTTCTAGAGTGAAGGCATCGCATACGTTTAGTAGCTAGTTCCATTTCTGTCATTTAGATTCCTTATTTCATGCAAACTGGTCATGAACATTACTGACACCCTGGGGTAATAAAATTATGGGACATTTTTCTGTGCATTTTTTCAACTGGCCTCATTTAGAGAAGACTACTTGGCTAGTGGCCCCCAGGGATTTAGCTTTTGAGACCCCTGTTCTAATGTCTTCTAACCCTGAATGAGAATCAAAAGCACAGATTTGCCTTGTTAAAAACAACTGGGAAGTTGTTTGGGAAGTTTTATATTTTCTATCACAGCAAGAACACATTTTCTACATAAACACAGGATAGAAAAGCCATTAAGCTCTTGAAATATGGAGAGTAATCCATAAAAATTGAAAGAGGTGACTTTCTTCCAGTGTATGAACAAGTAGCCAGTTGAACAGTGAAACCATTTCACTTGTCAAGCAGAGTTGCCTACAGCTAAGCCCAGACAGCTGGTCTAAAGATTGCCCTCTCTCTCTCTGTTCATCTCTTAGCTGGATCTGCACACCCATACCACAGAACCCTCTGTTGGTTAATGTATGCACACTCATGTGGGTATATGTGCATTCCAGGCTTTCTTAGGCCGCACTAATCTCCTCAGAGCTTTGCTTGCCCTACTAGAATCTAAGATTGAAAGAATTCAAGAAGTCATCTCACAATCACAAGAGTGGGTGTGTATGGCAGAGCGAAACTCCAAACACAAGTGATAATCCAGCAGTTGACCGTGCTTGCACGGGGCAGGTGTGACTCTGAATGAGCAACCTGTTGATTTTCAGTAAGATGGCTGGCTTGTGGCAAAGGCTGCTGCAAAATGTGCAGTGAGGGTTTACTGAAGGTGCACCTCAATTAGTATATGATTAATCACCCACAATTCCACAAGAGACACAAACTTATTTCAGTTCCAACTTTGAGAGTACAGAACCTCACTGACTCGATCTCAGCGGATACTTATACCAGGATGCCTGCCAAAGTGACCACCAGGGGAGTAAAAGCTGTTGTGCTTTTGTTTCCCACAAACTGGTCAAACAGAATCAAGCTTAAAATTCAGTTTCTATAATGTGAACATTGCATACTACCCTGTGGGTTTTAGTGACTCAGTACTAGTGAACTGGACCCGTACATGATGTTGTACCTAGAAACTGGAACCTGATCTGTTATATGGAGTGTGTAAAGCTTTTTTTTTAACTCTTTTGGCGATGGATTCAAATCACAGCAAATCACTATAATTGTCCAATTTTAGTCGTTATCTGTCCTTTTCACCTTTCAACTGCTCAGAAAAGGAACAGATTTGTAGGCTAGGTTGTTACTATGCTTAGGGAGAAAATGAGAGAGGGAGAAAGCAGTGGAATTCAGAGATGCACAATCTATTCCTTCAGAGAAAGTGGCAATAAACTGAGCGCACCAGATACGCTCAAGCTTTAATAATTATGTGCTGAACTGTAGGACTCCAATCACTGAACTAATAAAAAAAAGCGCTTCTACAAACACTGACGAGTACATGCTTGAGATCGGCATGTGTATGAGTATGTATATGACCATCTATTTTCTAGTACATGGATGCAATAGTAGAGACGGACCACTAGACGTCAAAAACTGGCCATAATTTAAATTTAATGAAAAGTTACTGTTGTGTTTACAGTCGTGTTTTGGGAAAAAACATCCATGTTTGCCTTTTTCAACTCTGACACATAGTCAACATATTGGGTTAAGAGTCTTACCATGAGCCTTAATACCAGAACAGTGGCATTCCAGACTGAGAGTGTTGTTTGAAATGTGAAGCAGTGGTGGCTACCGTCACAACAAACCTGCATCACCATAAGCAACTTTTAAACATAGATTATTGATATAAATATCTTATTTTAATTTTTTTATTTTAATTTTTTATTATTTATTTTGTAGGCATATTTAAAAAAAGCTGTTCATGTGATGTTAATTGCTTTTCAACAGCCTTATAATACACAAAAACAATGTAGAACAAATCTACAGTAATAAGGTTTAAAGGGAAAAGAATAGTATGCATTCATTTGAGTGTTGATATGGTTGATGATTAAAAATGTGAAGGAGTTAATTGAGGTTAAAGTGACAGACAGCAGAGAAACACATATAGCTCATAATGAGCTGCCTTTTTAGCAGACTTCAGACTGAGCTACTACACTGAAAGACATTTCATTCCAATCCAGCAGCATTCCTGCGTTGATAGCTGACATTGAAATTTCTCACAAGGGAGCACAAACCTCATAATGAGCTGACTGTATATACAATTAGTTATGATCAATTACATGAAAATAATTATGTCATGTACATTAATGCAATAATTCTACACCTCTAAAGGTGAGGTCTGTGCCCAGGACAGTGTCCCCATCTGTCCAGTGTGTTGTCCATAAGGGCCAACGCAAAGGAAGGGGCTAGATTTACCTGGAAAGAGCCGAGGCAGAGCTCTATACAGAGACGCAGGCTGAGGTTGGAGTAATCCGGCAGGAAGTTGAACACCACGTAATGGGTCCCGAACAGGGGGATTAGGAGAAGAGTGGACTTGGTCAGGCGTCTGAAAAGGACAGGCATAATGAAGTGAATGAGAAATGGAGAGAAATAGGATCTCACCATCGCTAATTCATAGATATCTGAACAATACAACTCGTACAGAAAGTCACAAACCCATCAGCTTCAAAATATGGATGTGTTTAGATGCTCTTCTTATAACATGAATGTATAATTCAGTGAAATTGCACTTGAGCTCGAAGGACAGCAAAGCAGATTAGTGCCAGGTGCTTTTGCAATGCGTGGGTACAATTTGAAAGGGCAGCTTTTCAAAATGAGCATCTCTTGTCGTGTGACATTTATTGGGGTTGTGTTGGCTTTGTTTTGTCACACCATTTGCTGGCTGGATTTTAGGGGAGGTACTGTTTGTGCTTTTGTTAGGCAAAGTCAAGCTGAGTCTGTGTTCCTAAAACAGTGATCTGCAATTATGTGTACATGGGCATTTTGGTGCCAGTGGCAAATAAACCAGGTCCATTTTTGTTGGGTTTCTGCCCCCGCCATGATTTTATAAACGCCAGCTTCTTGTGACCTTGTGAACATTTCATGATGAATGGATCTGTAGAAATGGTCAAAAAGGAATAACTGGAAAAATATCTTGTTACAATAATATACATTAAAAGCTATGAATGTTTCTTTTATTGTGTGACCATATGTCAGCAAACCTCATGGATGTGTCTCACTGCTCTGATATCCAGCTGCCCTTTACACAGCCGGCATCTAATCAGCATATGTATGAACACGATAAGGGCAGGGCCTTCCTTTTCGAGCTCTTCTAAAAATAACACCATCAAACAACAAAAGCGGGACATATATACATTCACACTACACACACATACACAAAATATCCAGGCAACACAAAAATTCTCGTTTTCCTCTCAGTATGTTGGCACATTCAGTCCCAACAAAGAATGAAAATTAAATACACCAATCTCCTCAAATTCAATACCAGAACTCCGTTTTCTTCATAGGCACATATCTAAGCACCTAAAATGGGTGCATCTACTATCTGACAAACCGTAAAAGCCCATGTCAAGTCATGTTCACTGATTCATGCCAGTGACATTTTTGACTCAATTTGTCTCACTGATATTGTCTACTAGAACAGAACGAAGCAACAGGTGTCCGGTGCTCAAAGAACCCACTCCGATCCAAGCCCTTCATCAATATATGAGTCACCGCAGTTCCTCCAGATTCAGAGATAGAACAGAGGATGCCGACAGACATGCAGCAAGATGAAGCTGCACTTTAATAAAGCTGCACAGCTGGTATACGTAGCACTGACCGAGCTGTAGATAGAGAAGCATTTCATAGATGTCACAACATTAAAAAAACATCTAGCAGGCTAAAATGATAGTACCTGCTATGGGGTTGCTCCCTTTAGAAAACAGCAATTTCATTTTTGAGGTTTTTATATGTATTTATTCATTTACTTCATGGCTGCTAGAATAAACAGGGTTAGCTGGCATTTGCCCCACCGCTTTATGAGTTCAGGCTGGTTTTATTTGGAGAAAACCCTCAGCTTTTCCTAACTGCTTGTGACCTTTAGACACAAACACATTTCCTTCTGATATGTTTTATATGACACTGACAAAGTCTTCCAAAACAAATTTTCAGGAATATGAAATCAGGATCATTCAAGCAGGTTAGTGTTTGACATGCAGCTTTCAAAGTATTTAACAGCAATCAATCATAATGATCTTTTCTCTATACTGTACATTGCCAGACAAGTCCAAAGAAGAATGTCTGTATCCTAGAGTGTATTCAGGGTCTACAGGTAAAAATGAGGCTGAGAGAAAGGGAAAGAGCACTTAGTCATGACGCTAGAGTTTTTCAACAGCTATCAGATTGTGGCTTCTGCTTCTGTGGCTACATCCCTGAAATGTCGAAAGAAAACCAGATGTAATCCAGCCCTGGTGGGTTCGTCTGATATCTCGGCTCAGGGGATTTATTTAGTTTATAGAATGAGTGGAAATATATGCAAAGAGCAGCCAGCCCCAGAAATCCTGCACAGATTTGAATCACAGTTATCATTTCAGTGAGCTGAATGTGTGGAAGCTTAATACCTGTACTGTGCAGAGTTGTTGAACTGGATGAGCCGCGGGTTCAGCTTCTGGACCAGAATCCTTATGATGTTCATGAACAGCAGGAAGTTGATCTGTTCAAATAGGAAATAGTACAAAACCTGTATAATACAGCTGTGTGTGTGTGTGTGTGTGTGTGTGTGTGTGTGTGTGTGTGTGTGTGTGTGTCTAGTTTACCCCTATGGACACGACAATTGGTCCCTTGATGATCCACCAATAAGGAGAATCTTCATTAATGTCCCAGCATCTGAAAAATACATTAAGAATACATCATTAAAAATATAGGTGCCACAAAGAGTTGTTTGAGGGATGCCATAGAAAAATCACTTCTGCTGGTGAGAGACGTGTGACATTTTAAATGTTTAAAGAAACTTCGCATTAACTAAACATTCTGTACCAACTGACGTGTTCTTTCTAGAACATTTAAATCATCTGGAAGTTCTTCAAAGTTCTTCTTTATGTCTCACTTCCCTTCGACGACATGCCTTGTAAGCACTCCTCGCTTCATTTCAATAGCCGGCAGTGTTCATGGGAGATCACGAGTTCATGGTTCATGGGAGATCACAAGTTCATGGGAGATCACGACACCTACACCAACAACATCTACCAATCACAAGCCACTCCATTGTGCCACATCATCATACTGACCGTTCACATCTGTAACCAATTTCTGTTTTCATTATGGATCCCTGCCTCAGTCTTCAGAGCATATACAGTGTTTTTTCACTTGTTTGTCTTTCCCGTGTTTTCGACTTGCTTTGTTATTCTCACTTGTTCTTTGGCTTATCCCTTCTGGTTTTGCTTGCTGATTTTTGAGTTCGCTGTTCAGCTTTTTGTCTTGGAGCTGCTTCTGACGTCTCTTTTGCTCAGCCGCATGTATTGTGTATTTGCTTTCCCAGTTTTGACCTTGGCCTATTTTTATATCGTGTTTCTGCCAAAACTTTGTGATTAAAGCCACCTCATTTCTTTTTATCTGTGAATGCCTGACTAGTTTGTCCAGTGTTATACTTTAAAACTCAGATCGAAATTCTACAGAAATTCTTTTCTGTACCATTGTTCAGTGTTATCATGGCAGCAGTGCCTAACCTGAAATCATGTGATGGAAAACAGTAAACGATGCAACATCAAAGCATCTGACCTAGTTGTTCTAGTCAAATTTTGACGGGAACGAGCCTTGCGATAAAGGCTTGTTCTGCTGGTTAGTTACACACATTAACATGATGTTATTAAGATCATGCATGCAGGTCATTTCAGGACGCAGGTTCGTTCACATCTGAGTCTTTACGTACATGAATTTGAAGCATCATATTAGAAAAAACGAATCTGAGCAAAAAATCAGCATTGAAGCCTCTTATGTTTCTTAACTAGATATGGCTAGAAGATTATAAAATATAAACATATTGTAAGAATGACATAGAATGCTTCAGTAGACGCTCCGCTCTACTTACATACTATGATGGACATGTCCATTTTTAACAGTATAGACTGAGAATGGTACTTACTCCGTGTCCTCAAAATACACACGTGAGCCAATCCAGAGGATGATACACACCAGCGGTACTCCTGCAGGACAGAGAGCAGTGAGGAAATTTTTGTGTAGCTTCTTCATTTAACACAAATCCTTAGATGCACCCTCCAGAACAGGAGGAAATAAATTCTAAAACCAAGTTTCATTCAGCTTCATTAAGAGAAAGGTTCCTTGAATATGATACTCGGCCCCTCGGGCAGACACATGCCACAGATACCAAATGATACCTAATGGAAATATTTTTTTATAGTCCAAAATCTGTAATTTAAGCACATGAGGAAATAATGAAGTCTAAATAAAAATCAGCTTTGTCAGGGCATGCTGATTGAAGTGAAGAGACTACAAGTTAGAACGCTGAGCAAAATGTAAATAAAAATGAATGCAATTGTGTAAACCCTATATTTAATTGAAAATAGATCAAAGACAACATATAACACACATTGAAGCAGAGAAATGTTATTGTTTTTGAAAAATATATGCCCAATTTGAATTTAACACCAGCAACACATTCCAAAAAAGTTGGGGGAGGGGCAGGTTTACCACGATGTTGCATCACTTCTTTTAACAACACTCTATAAGCATTTATTAACTGAGGAGACCAACTGCTGTAGTTTTGAAAGTAAAATGTTTTCTCATTCTTGCTTCACATAGGATTTCAGCTGCTCAACAGTTCGGGGTCTCCCTTCTCATATTTTTCCATTTATAAGGTGCCAAATTTTTTCAATGAGTGACAGGTCTGGACTGCAGGCAGGCCAGCTTAGCACCCAGACTCTTTAATTACAGAGCAATGCTGTTGTAGTATGTGCAGAATGTGTTTTGGCATTGTCTTGCTGAAATAAGCAGACCTTCCCTGAAAAAGACGTCATCTGGATGGCAGCATATGTTGCCAAAACTGTATACATCATTCAGCATTAATGGTGCCTTGACAGATGTGCAAATCACCCATGCCATGTGCACTAATGCATCCGTATACCATCATGAATACTGGCTTTTAAACTGTGTGCCGAGAACAGGCTGGGTGGTCTTTAGCCCGGAGGATACCATGACACCATGTCCATGATTTCCAAAAAAAAGCTAATTTTTAATTTGTTAGACCACAGGACTCTTCTCTCCAGTCCATTTTAAATGGCCTCGGGCCCAGAGAAGGTGGTGGTGTTTCTGGATCCTGTTTGTAAATGGTTTCTTCTTTGTATTTTAGAGTTTTACTTGCATTTGTGGATGCAGCAACAAACTTATGTCCACAGACAGTGTTTTTCAGAAGTGTTTCTGAGCAGTGATTTCCACTACAGAATCGTGTCTGTTTTTTATTTGCAGTGTCCCATCTTTACTTCTGAAAGCCTCTCTGGGATGTTTTTTTTTATACCCAGTCATTTTACTGACCTGTTGCCACTTAACCACCAGGTGTTTGTTTTTTTTTCAGCATTATGCAACTTTTCCAGTCTTTTATTGCCTCATCCCAATTTTTATTTATGTGTTGCTGGCATCTGGTTCAAAATGGGCATATATTTTTCAAAAAGACAATAACATTTCCAAGTTTCAAAATTTGTATACTGTCTTTGCACTATTTCAATTAAATATAGGGGTTGAAATGATTTGGACATGATTGCATTCTGTTTTCATTTACAGTTTGCTCAGCATTCCCACCTTTTTGGAAACAAGGTTGTAAGTATCATACTATATTTACAAGTAACATAATTTGCTGTCTGAAAGAAATGTGGGCAGAATGTGAACTGATTTAAGAAGTGCTTTGAGAATTAATTTCAGAATCAGTTGTCTCAGTTATGTTTTTAGTGTCTTCTTTTCTCTTTATACAGCAAGCTAAGAGCTATCAGACTATAACACAACATAACTATAAAAGTAAGGGTGGACTTTGAGAGAGAGAGAGAGAGAGAGAGAGAGAGAGAGAGAGAGAGAGAGAGAGAGAGAGAGAAAGTGAAAATGACCAACAGTGTCTGTCTGTATTTCAGTATCTTAACGTGCAGGAGTGAGCACTCTGTAAGGAAAGATGTGAAAGAGGGTGAGAGTCACTGATATCAGCTGAGTAGATTGAAAGCATTATTTATAGCTTTTTGTGGGGACAAAATCCCCCCACGATGATGAAAAACAACATTTTGTCATTTGGCTTTTTTTTTTTTAAATGTTTAAGTGTTTCATTGGAAATACAGGAATACAAATGTGTATGTACTACAATTGTAGCCTAACGCATGTGGAAGCCTAATGACAACAAGGCTAAACTTTGTTTCATACAGATTAATACAGTTTTGTATTTTTTAAATCCAGCCTCAATGGTTACCACTATGATTAATCAAACCAAACATACACCCATGGAAAGGGGCACGAGTGCTCTTTTATGTGCTGTGCTATGTTTTGTTTTCCTTCTTTCACATCCTTTCTTGTCATGTGCGGGGTTATCTCATTTGACAAGTACACAAACACAGACATGTATTTCTTGATAAGGAAGAGAGAGAGAAAGAAACAGGAACAGAGCGAGGTGGACTGAAGAGATGAAGAGGTTATTGAAGTGGAGCTGATAGTGTCCCAGCAGAGACAGCGTTAGTGTGCGCTCACCCCAGCCCAGCAGAGCAAAGCCCCAGAGACAGCGACGGCTGCGAGGGAAGGCAGAGAGCAACAGAGAGTTCAGATATACTGCCTCCACCAACAGCCACGAGAAATTACTCATCACACAGTAGTGACAAAACACCACAGACGCCTTACAGGCAGCCTGCAGAAAGAGGAAGGAAAGAAAGAAAGAAAGAAAGAGAAAGAAAAGAAGCCATAAACTACAAGAACTTACAGGGTTTAACATCTCACTCTTGTAACTACATAACTTGCATATTTATAGTACGTACTAAATAATTCATAGTGGCTAGTGAATAATTAAGAGTGGTTACTGAATAATTCATAGCAGTTACTAAATAATTCAAAGTAGATACTGAATAAATTATAGTGGCTACTGAATAATTCATAGTGGTTACTGAATAATTTATTGTAGTTACTGAACAATTCATATTGGCTATGAATAATTCATTGAGGTTACTGAATAATTAATTGTAGTTACTGAACAATGTTGTTTATGAATAATTCATAGTAGTTAAAAATAATTCATACTGGCAATTGATTAATTGATCATGCTTACCGATTCAGAGCATGAAAAATTCACATGGAAAAAATCAAGGTAGGTTTTTTAATACATTAACATGATGGCTAGAAGAATACACTTAGATGAACATGGTTTAGATGAAGGTTTGGTTCCTGCACTTCAGCCATTGCATGGATTTGTTCAATCACACATCAAATCACAAGTAGGGGTGCAACAATCATGAATTTTGATGGGCAGTTTTGATTTCTTCACACTCAAATAGACCGTTTTATATTTTTTTAGCATTTTGTTATATAAACTCGAAGCTCACATTTTCTGGGGGTACTAAAGACATAGTAGCACATCTGTAGAGCTTTCTATTAACCAAAGGTGTAATATAAATCTTGTTGCTCTTCAATGAGCCAAACTGGCATTTGAAAGTCTTAAAAATGCTGCCTATTTAACAGTAAACTGTGCTCCATTGAAGAGGTAACAGGCTCTTTAGCACAATGGGAACATAATTATTATGGCATTTTCATACAGATGCAGCAGCAGGACTCAGTGTTTTCTTTCAGTGTTCTCAGCCTAAGACTTTTGCAAGAACTGTGTATTTTGGGCAGCTCTGGTCAAATGATATGTTTTGTTGATTTTCTAAGAGGCACATCCTCTACTGAGAACACACTTACGCATATGCACAATTACCTGAATTGCTGAATTTAACATATGGGAAAAAGCATAAAATATGGCCTGTGCAAAAGTTGTGGCAGGTTTTATATTTTATGATTTTATAACTTTTTCCAGTAAGTTAACCTCCGCAAATAGAGACTAAAATTGGTGCAAAACTGCCATATTAAAGTGTGTTCCCTATAGAGGATGTGTTAAACCTATTTTCACCTAGAAAATCAATAAAACATGTAATCTGACAAGTAAATATCGACTGTATCATGCTTTATGTAACTGTAATTAAACTTAGTTACATTTAAATGATGATGCAAATTGAATGTGTACTAATGTTGTCTTGTATAGTAAAATACAACAGAAAATAAGAAAAAAGTACTAGTTACTGAAAGACAAATGGTATGAATAAGGGTGCCTGGGGGGGGGTTTGGAGGGGGATTATGTATGCGTTTGCAAGAGTGTTGCTATGGTTGATGAATGAAAACAGAATATTAGCACTAGGGAAGAGGAGAAATGAGGTTAAAGTGGCAGAGAGCATGGAAACACACACAGCTCTTAATGAGCTGCCTTTTTAACACAGACTCGAGACTGAGCTACCAGACTCAAAGACATTTCATTCAAATCCAGCTCACAGCAACATTCCTGAGCTTGAAGCTGACACTGTAATTTGTCATAAGAATGGAGACGTCAAAGTGAGCTGTTCGTGTTTCTTTAAAGTTCATGTTAAGGAGCCCATTTCCTACATTTTTTCCTACATTTTATTATGTCCTCTGAAGCCAACATACAATTTTGAGTTTTGTGTTTTTGTTACTCTGCCTTAAAGATGGACATATGTAAATGATCACTGTTGTGACTGGCTCTGTGCCTCATTCAGTTCAATATAAATTCAAAAAGCATTCCAATAACAGTGTGCAACACAATAATAGTGTGTACTGAAATTCAGGAATGTCATTCAAATAAACTTCAGCCAATCTTTTTGTAAGAGTCCAGCCTGCGCCAACAGAGGGCGATGGCTGCAAAGTGCCACAACTTTAGGAAACTCCAATTCCCAGAAGCCCTCAGGCTAATTAGACCCATTGTGACAAACCTGTGGACTCCTCTACTTAAGGTGTGTGGCAAACAGTAGCCCTTGGTCACACCTTTGTAGAGGGGTGACCGGTACAGTATGCAGCCCAGGTTGGGAAAAAATAAAATAAAAAAATGAAAATAAAAAGGGGGCTGGAAAAAAAAAACAAAAAAAAGTAATTACCCCAAAATAATAAAAGAGAGAAAAAAAACAACAACAAAAAGACACAAGAAGGCTTATGCTACAAACTGCTCTAAGCCAAAGTGAAGCATAAGGTCTGCCTTCCCTTCATAATTACAGTGGAAGTGTCTTTTGTTTTCTATTATCTTTTATTTCACATTTCTAGCTCAGCCTTTGTTTGAGCATGTTACTTTCAGCATTTCCTTTCTTGTCCTTTGCTTTCTTAGTGGTGTAGCAGTAACTCCACTGATCAGTACATCAGCGGTTTGAGCCTGGCTTTAGGTTGCCTCATCCCCAACGTGACATTCACATCCCATTACCTCCAAAAATTTGTTTAACACCCTTTCTCACGGGTTTTCATCTCTGCACTTGGGTCCGCCTCCCTGCCGTCCCGTAACACTTTTAGGATGTTTGGATACTTGAACAAATTGCAATGATCCATTTGCTTCAGCCAGGAACAGTACAATGTAATAATTTACTCACATTTCCACACTAATCTCTGTTACAGACTGTCTGCAGTAACAACACTCTTAATTACTTCAGTGCAAATGGGTCAGAGCTATGTTGCTGTAGGCTGAACAGGCGATCATATGTAATGTGTTCATGATTATAATGTGACAACCATAATAATCTTGATAAAATCGCTCAATCTGTGGGCACATGCTCACCGTAGAGAGAGTGCAGTGGTCAGTGTCTTCACCAGCAAACAGTGTAGCGTCCTTTATGAACACAGATGCAGCTTTGAGGATGAAGCTGATGAACAACTGAATGTGGATGTAGTTTCGGGCACAGTGCAGCCTCCTGTATACACACAGCAACAATAACTTTTTGTACATTTTCAGGAGAAAAAAGTCATGAGTTTGACGTTTTCTTTCATTTTTTTTTTTATAAAACATAGAGAACAGTTATTTTGGTTACTGTAATTAAGATTAGGACTAGGTTTTGACCTACAAAAGTCTCATTACATACAGATTTACATTAATATCATTTATTTATATATAGCATTATGTGTGTTTTTGCCTGTAAAAACTCTGTATAGCTTTAGAATAAGTAAAAATGAATATAAATACAGTAGAGATTTCTCACGGACTGCCACTTCACTGGACCCAGTTTCCCAAAATCCTACTGTTAAAATGATCTTAACTGGGAGAGACTGTGCAGTGTGCTGCTTGCTCTACTATTTGAGAACCTTTAAGAATGTTTGTGCTAAGATGCTTTTGGGAAACTGAGCCCTGATTAGGTAAATCTCATCAGCAGCACACATAGTTTAATTTAATGCAGCACTGATTAGCTTCTATAAGGACAGGTTTGGAAAAGTATAAAAGACAAACTGACATGTAAAAATGACCATCATAGTTATTGCAATATGTGTTCTCATGCACCAAATGTTTCTAATGGGTGACAAGTCTGGACTGCAGGCAGGCCAGTTCAGCACCTGGACTCTTCTATTTCAGAGCCATTCTTTCACAATACGAGCAGAATATGGTTTGGCACCGCTCTGATGAAATAAGCAAGGCCTTCCCCGAAGAACATGTCATCTGGATGGCAGCATATGTTGCAAATGTGCAAATCACACATGACATGTGCAGTAATGCACCCTCATATCATCATAAATACTGGCTTTTGAACTGTGCTCTGATAACGAGCCGGATGGTCCCAGTCTTCTTTAGCCCAGAGGTCGCCGCATCCATAATTTCCAAAAAGAATTTCAAATTTTGATTTGTTGGACCACAGGACACTTTTCCACTTTGCCTCAGTCCATCTTATATGAGCTCAGGCCCAGAGAAGGCAGGGGCATTTCTGGATCCTGTTTATTTATGATTTCTTCTTCTCATCATAAAGTTTTAACTTGCATTTGTGGATACAGCAATAAACTTGTCTGTTTTCCCAGACAGTGTTTTTCAGCAGTGTTCTTGTGCCCATGAAGTGATTTCCACTAGAGAATCATGTCTGTTTTTAATGCAGTGCCACCTGAAGACCCGAAGATCACAGCCAGCCAATATCGGTTTTCAGCCTTCAATGCATACAGACTTCTCCAGATTCTCTGAATATTTTAACAACATTATTCTCTAGATGATGAAATACCCGAGTTCTTTGCTATTTTATGTAAAACACATTATTCTTGATTTGTTGCACTATTTTTCTGTGCAGTCTTTCACAAAGTTGTGAAGTCTCTTTACTTCTGAAAGACTCAGCCGCTCTGGGACGCTCTTTTTTTACCGAATCTCGTTGCTGATCTGTGGCCAATTAAAATGTATTTTCTTTGTGCTGACATTGACGATATGTATAATATAGACACTTCATTATTTCATTTAGGCACTTGCAAATACTTAATACATATGGGAAATATGACCCCAAAGTCCTGACACTGTATAAAAGCCAACCTGTGTATGTGTGTGTGTGTGTAATAGAGAGAGGGAGGAACTGGAAGAGGAATACAGGGAGGTACACAAATGCAAAGACAGACATATAGAAAGGTAATACAGGTTCAGCAAAGGTGAGCAGAGACTAAATGAACAGCAAATGAAGTTTTATCCTGCACAAAGCTAAATCTCCATTTTATTGAGTATATGCAGGATGGGCAAACATCCACTCCACTTCCTCAGCATAGAAAATCTATGCTTCAAACTCAGAAGCCCAAGAGTAAACCGACAGATAATAAAATAAACAAACAATAAATAAAATCAACTACATTTAGAGCAATTAACCATGTTTAAATAAGCTTGTTTGCCCTGTAGAAACAAACCTCACTCGTATGTGCAAATGTTGCGCCGCAATACTTTTGTCTGATATGCTAGCCAGGAAAAGGCCACCGTCTGTTTCTTCTTTGTCAGTTAAATGGCAATCACATCTTGTAATGGCTCTGTCTATCTCAGAGGAGTCTGGCTGCGAATGGTGGAATGCTGGTAATTAATTTGCTCTTTTCAGTCGACCATGTGTTATCAGATTTGCCTCGATGTCTGCGGGGGACCAAAACAGAAAGAAGCACCCAAACGACAGTTCGGCTGCTTTCAAACACAGTTAGCAGTGGCCCTCTGCTGCATTTGCAATGATTGAGTCTCCATTTAGCACACAGGTCAGAAAAGCTAATATATTTAAAAGCAAATAATATAAAAAAGATAAAAGGTGCCACATCAAAGGAAAATGAGCAGACTGAAGACGTAAGACTGTTCTTCGATGAATCAGAGACTATTTTGAATGGGTTACAACTATAATAAGAGAACATTTGCAGCGCAGTTCACCAAGATTATTGTTGGAGCAGAAGGCACAAGTACCTGAAGAAGACCAGGATCACCACGGCAACAGTGAGGGAGAAGAGGGAGGCTCCGTAGCCGACAGAGTAGATCAATCTTACTGTAGCAAAATATGACTCCTAGGGCAAAGACGACTACCAGTTACACACAAATCAAAGCATTCTTACAGTCAGAGAATGAATAAGTGAACCAGTGAATGGGTGAGTGACAGAAAAGCAATTACAGTACAGTGCACCTGTTGGTTTTGTACTATAGCACGTTGGATTGAAATAAAACATGGACAGTTAGCTATTTAGTCATTTTTCTCAGTTTGGTCTATATTTTATATTTTAAAAAAAGAACTCATTTATGAGATTAGCAATAACACAACCTGGAACACCACTGGAGACAAAACATTGGCGTTGAAAGATGAATTAAAGCTGTTTAAAATATTAACACAGATATTTGGAGTACACAGGTTCAAGGGAAGGAAAAGGCAACACAAATTAGAATTTTCTTCCAACTGCTTAACTTCTCTCAAACCAGCAGCAAAGGTGATCAGGCAGTTGGAACAAAATCCTGGGGAGGGCTTTTACTTTTTGGACCTGGATTACTCGACTCTCTTCACATCACACCGTTTTTGTGTCTAGTTTGTAACATTTTAATCTACACCGTATAAGTTATCACTGGAGCTAAGTATAAAGCGGTTTGATGGATCAGCACCTCCAAATCCATGTCCATGGTCCTAGCCTGGAACAGGATGGCATGTCCCCTCCAGGTAAGGGCAAAGGACCTGCGCCAGGTGGAGGAGTTTAAGTATCTCAGGGTCTTGTTTACGAGTGATGGGAAGAGGGAACGTGAGATTGGCCGCAGGCTTGGAGAGGCGGCAGCAGTAATGCGGCCACTGTACCAGACCATAATGGTGAAGAGGGAGCTGAGCCATAATGCAAAGCTCTCTGTTTACTGGTCAGTCTACATCCCAACCCTCACATATGGTCACGAGCTTTGGGTAATAACCAAAAGAATAAGATCGCGGATACAAGTGGTATCCTTTCTTCACAGGTTGGTGAGGTCTACTTGACAGGGTGAGGAGCTCAGTCATCCGGTGAGGAGCTCAAAGTAGAGCCACTACTCCTCCGCATTGAGAGGAGCCAGTTGTGCTAATCTGATTAGGATGCCTCCTGGCTGCCTCCCATTGGAGCTTTACCAGGCATGCCTGACTGGGATGAGGCCCTGAGGTTGCCTTAGGACCCACTGGAGGGATTATCTCTCCGTATTGGCCTGGGAGTGGCTCAGGGTCCCCCGGAATGAGTTGAAGGCAGTTGCAGGGGACAGGGTTGCCTGGGATTCCCTGCTTTCCATACTGCTACGGTCACCCTATCTGGTCATGATGATGATGATGATGATGTCAAAACAATTTCCCTTTCCAATTAACTCGACTCCACTGTGTCACTCTAATTAATGGCTGAATTAACTGAATGAATTATCAAGTGACTGATGGAAAGAATGAATGAACAATTCTGTGCTTTTCTATCCCATATCTGTTTATTATGACATTAAGCACAAGAGACTGAAAAACAGGAATTGGCAACATGCTAAGTATTCAAAGCACAAGGTGAACATAAACTAAAAGATCATGTCAAACTCAAAGCATAGGTCTGAACTAACAAGCCCAAATTCCCATTACAGCTGTGGGTAATTAGCTGCTATCTGACTCAGACAGATGATGATAATAGCACAGCCAACATGCTACTGAGCAAACAAAAGAGATTTACTGATGATCTTCGAGGTCACACTGAAATTATGTCTAAAATCCATTTGATGATCATTATGAGATCTTTTTAAATCGGATCCTCTGTAGCTCATTGTTTTTTAAACCTCCCAAAGTCCCATATGGTTTACAGTCATGCTTCAGTTACCAAACCTCACCAGTGTGATTCTGTTTTTAATTACAAATCCCACTATGGCATTGATCTGTCTAGAAAGAATGATTTATACACACACTCAAAAACGTATTAAAAACAACGACAGATGTGAATACAAATGCTGTTACTTAAGGCGTATGCCTCATTTAAAGGGCCCATATTCTACATTTTCTTGTATTTTAATAGTTCCCTTGAAGTTTACTTACATCATTGGTATCATTTTATGAATGAAAAAATACTCAATTATACATGACCATTTTCCAACCTGTCTTTATCCTTTGGAATAAACAGATACCTCCTCATGTCAACTTGAACTGATGGCTTAAGCTGCTGTAGGCTGAACAGGATGTGTGACATCACAACCAAGCTGAACTGAAAGCAGATAATAAATGTGGACTGTGTACATCTAGTACATCAAACTCATATCAAATATATCCAACACTTTTCTTGTTTTTTTTTTTCCTTTGAGGTCAAAAACGCCTTTTGTGTGGTTTTATATACCAAAAATTATTCATGTCCACATAATTTTTCAACCATACATACATATATACACACATCTCTTTTCTGACTGTCTGCCTCACTCAAAAAGCAGTCTGGATTGAAACACTTCTTGTGCCTTCACCATGAGTGGACGGGGCTAAAATACTGCAGGCTTAATAGGTAGATATATGTAAGTGTTTTGATTTTCATTAAATCACAAGAGTATTTTATTCAAAACAGGTGGTTTTAGCAGCTTAGTCTCCATATATGAACAGTATGGACTGGAGACAAAACAATAAATTTTTTGTTTACATACCACATTAGTCCTTTAAGGCTGCATATTAGTCTTAGGGGAACAGAAGCTTTCACATAAAATATAGTTTTTTATGTATGGGCACCTTTAAAGTTTCCAAATATGATGGACATACACAATAAAACAGATCCTGACTGAGGGAACTGGGGATGAGAACGTATTGTTTGCTGCACCAACCTCTGGGATGTCATCCTCCACGCTGCAGGCCTCGTGGTATGGGGGAAAAGGGTGTGACCAGCCTGCACTGGTACAGTTACGACTCACTTTACCTGCAGGACCATGAGTCATATGTTAAAGTTTAAGAAAAATGGTTATGCATACATGAATACTGATCTTAAATCAGACTTCATTGCTCACATCCTAACATGAACACATGTAAAAAGTTAATGCTAAACAGGTCCTTGATCAGTGAAGGATGCTGTACATATTAACACTAAAAATGAGCAAATCTTCTTCAAATACATGATTCATATAAGCTCTTATTGGTTTGGTCTGTACTAAAATTCAGTCAAAAACTCTCTAGTCAAACTCTAGTATGTGCTTTTTTCATTTGATCCTTTTTGGTTGGGCAATTGGTACTGCAATATACTGTAACTTAGGTTTGGAATTCATGCTCTTCAAAATTGATTTGGAAAATGTCTAGAGGCTTTTATTGCCCCCAGTGGTCACTCCTGGGCCTCCTGTTTTTAGTAGACAATGCTATTTGTATGATTTTTCAAATCAAACTCAAGTACGTTTTAATATATTTTTAAATACCTCATCAAAAGAAAAATACCATTTCCATTGCACATCTATGGAAACGAACTCAAATATGGGATGTATTAATATCGTCATATTTTATACAATGAGACTGGTTGAAAATCAAATATTGATACATGCTTTGAGATACACTATATGCATGGCATGTAGCTTGGAGCTCACTCTTCTTCATACATCAAAATCAAACAAACAAGCTACTGGTGATCTTAGAATAATGGACTGACCACCCCAGAGTCCACACCTCAACATCACTGAATGTGACTGAGATTACTTGGATCATGAGAAGCAGAAAATGCAACTTCCATGACTGAACTTTGGAGGTGTGGAAAAATATCCCTGCAGGTTTCTTTGAAAAACTCAAAGCAAGTCTAATGAAATAAATAAAATTATACAATTGTACAATAAAATAAATATTTATTAAAATACAGTATGTTGGGGTGTCTATGTAAGTTCCTGCTAAATTTGCTTTTTTCCTGACACTGAAGGATGAGTAACTTGCACTTAATGGATATTTTGACTGAAGAAATGAATGAAAGGTGGTCTGATTTTTGGACAGTACCGTATCTGCTGATGCCAATACATAAACATGATACATGATGACTCTTTTCAACTCAGTCTTTAGGCATCAACTTAGAATGTAATACCTCTAAGAGTAATAAATAAAACATTTGAAACATTTCATGACCTTAAATTTTTAAAATTGATTTAAGATTATTTAAGTCTTTTTAAAGAACAGTCAGTTCCCCACATTACAACCACTGGATACCATTTTATTACATAGTCATGCAAGGAAAATAACTCAAAATTGGGCAAAAAAGCACTGTAGGCAGATCTACAACAGGTGGGTAAAGATCAGAACAAGATCAGAAGACTCCCACAGCATGGTTATTCCCATTTGGACATGATAAGTGAGAGATGTTATAATGTTTGTGGAAATGGAACTGGGCTATGCTAATTTTCATAAGAGCAAGCAGTTTTCTCTAAAGAATAATGTTTCTGCAATGGGCAAACAAAGAGGCAAATGAGCTGAGAGTAGATAAAGAGAGGCCAATAAGCAGCAGTAATCAGCTGCCATTCCCTTCATTCACCTGAATGATCTTATTGAAAGCAGAAGCTTTTCTATTGGTGCTTTAATCTCCAATTGAATCAACATAGACAACACTATGATTGTTTTTTAACTAAAACATGCTTGCTGAGCTCGCATCTGGAACCGCTTCATCTCCTCATCACTGAGTAATTGTGTGACGCAACGAGAGGATGAAAGGCCACTGATTGCAGGTGCATTTGTTTATTGATGAATATTTTCTCAGCGAGGGACAATGATATAAAAATAAAGGCTCATGAATGCTTCTTTTGGACTTCTGGCTATAGCAAAAACCTTTAATTACTACAAACCATTGACATTATGTAGACGTTCTTACACTTTAAAAGCTCCTTCACTTTTGTACTCATTTAAAAACATGGTTCTTCAAATAACTGTTCAGGAAAAGGTTTATTACGGAACCAAAAATGGTTTGTCTATAGCAGAGGTCTTCAACTCTGGATTCACTGAAGACCAGACATCATTCTACACCTGTGAAATCGGCTACCTATCAGAAACAAAGCAGCAGACAATCTGAATCTGAAAGTCTGTACTTCAAACTTACCTTTTTAAGGATGCACACAGTTTCTGCTGAAACAAAGCCTCACATGTTTGTGTTTTTTCCCAGAATCTGAAAATGCCTTCTGCTTTTCACAATGTGTGAAAAGAACAATGCAAACCATCCAAAATTACATGTACGTCGTTTCAATGAGTTGTTCCATTTAAAGTTAACCTCTTATTACAGCCAGAGGCAAACTTCAGACACTTAACACATCAGAGCAGATCAGCTACATTGGCCAATCAGCCACTGGTTTAAAGATGATTAGTGGGAATGTGCTGATGGGTTACATGTGTAGCTTCACTTTGATGATTAACTGTGCTCTTAGTTTGTCTAAGAAACTGGACCAAACCATATACACTATGCTAAGTGAACAGTCAGACTACTATTGGACCACTGGTGTACATGTAAAAGTTTTATTTGCTGTTTGATTTATGTGTGTGGCTTGAAGTGGCTTAGCGATTGGTTCCATGTGGGGCTAAATTAACTGGCTAAATTGTTTTATAAAAGCTGCTTTTCCTGTCAATGCATGTAGGCTTAGGGGGTATACTTGGCCTTCGCTTGCTCATTAGGAGGTTGGACCTAGATTTCTTTAAAGCAACTTTGAGACAATGTATACCTTACAAAGCGCTACTGAGTTACTGAACTGTGCAAAGCACTACTGAATAGGCTAATTAGTCAAATGCACCGACAAAGGCATGCAGCTGTTGTCTTGATAAGAAAGACGACAAAATCACAAAAGCTGAAAAAATGAGAGGGCTGCCCCATTTTCTCCCTTTATTCCACTGACAGCTATACAGTGTGTGTGTGTGTGTGAGCTGTGTTCTGCACACTAAGATCAGTCCCCATGCATGTGTGACTATGCCAGAGCTTTGAAAGGAATGAATGCACATATTTCTGGTGGCCCTCAGTTGCATCCTCCTTTCTTCCACAACATGTCCAGCCCTGTCACTGTTCAGGGCATGCCTTGGTCTGCTTTTTGTGGGTTTCTGATACTCAGGAGCATCCTCTGGGCACAAATTTTAAAACCTTTGTAATTTCTCCAGCAGACACCAAACTGATGTCTCAAAGGCTTATTTTTATTTTCTGTTGGTTCTCTTACTTCCTGTGAAAATGAGAGAAACCCTGCAGTGTGGGGACATGACAGCATTGATTAGATGGTTGCGGGTGGTGCACGGTTACTGATTAACTGGATGCAGGTGGTGTGTGAAAAGATTTTATTCTTTGACAGTTCCTTTGAGAGAACAAAATACACAACAGCCCAGAATGGGCAGATAGTATTATTGATTACCTGGTTGCCAATGAAGTATAGTGGTTGATCTCTTTTTGGACTGTGTACCGTTTTTGAGATGTCAGTAGGAAAAAAAAACAATACAAAAAAAAAAATTAAGTATTTAGACCTTAGATTTTAAACGGTAGATCATAACATTTTTGTCAGGTTATGATCTATTTAAACCCAAGGCATTAACTGAGATAGTAATAAGCTAAACATATGCAAAATCATCATTTATAGGGCATGCTCTACTGGGAGGTGGCTGTCCCAAACCCTATCCCTAACCTAAGTTTTCAACTTGTGAAAATAATACATATTTTAAAAGGTATTTTAAGAGCTTTTTGGAGTCTATGAAGGAGAAAGTGAAAGGATTAGATTTATTATGAGTTTAATTTTTAAAAAGTATTTAAAAAAAGCTGTGGCACGTTAGGCCACTAGGGGCCTGCAGAAAGCGGCTATACTGCTGAACTGATGTTACACTGTTATGTGGTTTTAAGTAACTTAGAATGCTTGATAATCTGCTAGTATGTGGTGTGTATTTGCTGAATGTGGTAATGGAGTCACTGTACCTGTGTTGTTGCTAAAGAGAGAGAAGACAGCGGGACAGGCGGAGTGAACAGTTTCTCCAACTGCTGCCATTGGCCAGCACACTACAGAGTCCCATACTGGGGGACAGCCTATGCACACAAAGACACACACACACACACACACACACACACACACACACACACACACACACACACATAATTATTCAACCATATGCACCGACAGAATGTGTAAGCAGATAAACAGTAGCATGATGGATATTCAAAGCTCTCACACTGTAATGTTAGCATTCTGCTGTGGTCAGGGATTGGTGGCAGCTCTTCTGTCATTCCAGTTTATGCACTCAAATCACACACATAAATAAAGTGAATTTTAGTGTGCCAAGAAAACCTGCCAAAGACTGTGATTTTCCTAAACCACTGAAAGCTACTGAAAGAGAATGTTTCATAATAATGACATCAAATGAATAATGTAACAAAAGTGAAGTCTGACAGATTATTCAGTGGAACCAGCACATACTAATATTAAGCAAAATTGAATAATTTATTTAATTTGGTTAATTGCTATAAGGAGATTATGGAAAGGGACTATCCACACACTTCCGTGGATGAAAAAATATATTCATAATAAATATATCCATATATTTACCATATATATCCATATACACTATATTTCCAAAAGTATTCACTCACGCATCCAAATCATTGAATTCAGGTGTTCCGATCACTTCCATGGCCACAAGTATATAAAAGCAAGCACCTTCAAACATTAGTGAAAGAATGGGTCGCTCTCAGGAGCTCAGGGAATTCTAGAATGGTCCTGTGATAGGATGCTACGTGTTAAACATCCAGTCGTGAAATTTCCAGACCTCCAAAGATCATGTGACCAAGATCAGTGCGTAGAGAGCTTCATGGAAAGGGTTTCTAAGGCTGAGCAGCTGCATCCAAGCCTTACATCACTAAGTGCGATGAAAATTGCTGTTGTCGGAAGGAAAGCTCATATCTCCAAACTTCTAAGAAGAAGGAAGAAACCTTCTTTACTTTCAATGTAAGCCAATGGAACCAGTCATATTAGGTCGTTTCATTGGTCCATTCATCATGAAATTTACATACAATGTAAAGGCCAACAAGTATATTCAAATTATGTCAAAAACTATACAAATAAAATATACAAATATATCCTTATTTACAAATATATCCTTCATCTGAAGGTGATGATTCAACACCATCATTTTTGTTCAAATCAATCTGAATCGATCATGATTATATTTAAAAGAATATGCATTCATTTTTGGCCAACGTAAAACTGCCCAGCTACTTTCAAATCCAAAAGATGCTTGGTGTGTTGTTTACACCATTATATCAGCTTACTTTATTATGTACATCTAACTTGTGGTTATTATTTAGGTGGTAGATCATTCTCAGTACTGCAGTGGAGGTCCTGTGGTGGTCCTGATTTTTGGTGAATGAGGTAAAGGGGGCTAATACATTCTACACAGAACACAGGGGGACTACAGTCTGTAATTGTAGCCAGCAGCAGGGAAAACTGTGATTTTAAGTAAATTTCTATACAACAGTAAGTAAATGAAGCAGGAAAGGGTCTCTGTGGGGGTCACTAGAGGGGCTCTTAAGGGGGCGAGCAGGCCAGCTGTGGCATTGATGCAGAGGACAGCTGGCTGAGGAGCAAGAGAGGCTACCTGCTATAGTGCCAGTTATCTTGGGCTGTGGAATGCAGATGATAGCCTTGGCTATATTAGATACAAGCTAATGTGTCTTAAAATGCCTTTTAATCATTCCTATTAACAAACATAGCCATATATTTATTACCTTCTACTTAGTTCTTAGTGCTCAAAATGTTACAAAGGGGTTAACAGATGGACAGTACACATACTAGGAACTCCAATATAGTACAAATCAATACAATTAATATGTGCAAATAATTGCTGAACAAATATAAAGTACAACATTTCAAAGAAATGTTGTGAGGTCAGAAATGTATGACTGTGCTAACTAGTCTGTCTTCATAACTAAAACTGAAGCTGAATAGTGTTTTACCTGGGGTGCTGAGGTTTGCATGCTCAGCGATTTCTCTCTGACACCGCTGTTCCTCTCTCTCCAGCTGAAATATATACTCACATTCTGGGTGCAAACTCGACCAAACCTACAGAGAGAGAGAGAGAGAGAGAGAGAGAGAGAGAGAGAGAGAGAGAGAGAGAGAGAGAGAGAGAGAGAGAGAGAGAGAGAGAGAGAGAGAGAGAGAGAGAGAGAGAGAGAGAGAGAGAGAGAGAGAGAGAGAGAGAGAGAGAGAGAGAGAGAGAGGGGGGAAGACATACCCGCAAATGAAAACAATATAAAGAACCTTAAACACATGGTCAAGTCTATGTCACCATGTCTAAAGCCAAGCACTCCAGCTTTGGACCGCAGAACAGGGGAACTGTGTTCTCTAGTGATGGAGTTCCATCCAACACCTTTAGGATTAGTTGGAGTGGTATTTGTGATCCAGAACTAATCACCCAAGTGTGGCTGAATGCAATCAAATCACCAAAGCAAATGTTCCAACATAATGTTAAGTCTTCTCAAAAGAGTACAGGCTGTTACTGCAGCAAAAGGGGACAGACATTCTATTAATACCTTTCAGAAGAAACGCTGGACCTTTATTATGCATATTATGGTGCTCAAAAAAACCTATACAGCTTTCATTTAGCACTGCATACATTTAAACACACATCACACACTCTGAATTCTACACAGCTTTCAACTGATGCTGTCTATGGTTAAGCACATCTTCATGCTGCATGCATTTAAACATATAACCTAAAAATGAATCTAAAAACAATCAAAAAAGCCACCCAAATAAATTCTGTACAGCTTTCATTTGATGCTGTGCATGAAGTCATTCAGGGAGAGGATGGACGGAAAATATGCCGTGTGCATGCATAGCACATTCTCATCCTCTGCTAAAGCAGTTGATTTGTGGTCCATTCAAAATATATGCAGAAATCCCCTCAACTGTTTATAAAGGAAAGTGTTAAGGATGAGAAAAAGGAGAGAGAGAAAGAAAGAGTGCTGTAATAGTCCACTGCATTGTGGAGAAGTGGACCAACTAGCTCTATTAATAAAGCTGTGACAGGAAGGTGGGAAGCTATCTATTTTCATTGATGCTCATAAGCGAAGCGTGCTGCAGAAAACTGGTGAGCTGAATAAACCACTGAAAGTTCATTAGCTCTGAATACTCAGAAATCGACCCGCGTTCAGGTTCAGCAGGGTGACCATCTTGCTACAGTGGGGAAGTGGGCAGTGTGAATATAATGAGTTTTTAGGCTGGGTGTAGCATATTTATGATCCTGGTGTTTTGAATGGCCTGGTCTTTTGCCATTCTTTACCAACAGATCTGAACTTCATCACTGACTGGCATATAAGGGCCTTCTATGTGAGATGATGCAGGGTCAACTAATGAGTTGTATTACTTGTTAAACTGTAGATATAGTATCAGTTCTATTCTTGCCATGATCATGTTTCTTCTGTTTTTACCCAATATCCTCCCAATAAAGCCATTGGTAATTCCATGCAGTAGCTAGGTTCCTCCAGACATGTTATAACATGGTGTCTTCTTACAAAAATGTCTTTTCCCTCATTAAAATGAGCCAATCAGCTTGCTGTTTAAGCTGCAAGCAGAAAAGGTTCCCCTCATTGTCCAGAACAATCACAAACAAGCTTTTTTTTGTTCTGTATTTGAGTGCCAGTAATTACGTATTTACCTTTTTTGTCAGATTTGATCAGTTATCTCAAATATGTTGTTGAAATCTGTCTTGCAGTTTTAATTGTATAGGTCTCTTCTCCACTCAAAGAGGAAGGTGCATGGTACTGTATGACTGGGTATAACAGCCGTTGGGTGTTGCCAAGGTGGCCATTGAGTGAACAGGTTTTCCCATAAAGACTTAAGTTCTTCCAAGACGTGAAGCAAAATTTGCCGCTAATGCAACATTATTTGACAGTTCAGTTTTGAGGTCCCCTGATGGAAAGTCTAACTGACGTGATCCATACAGTTTTATGCAAAAGTGTGGGTGCCCCTGGTCAAATAACATGTCATTTGCACCGAGAGCACACTTCTGAACATTTTAATACATTACAGTTTATTTTCCAAACATTATTGTAAAATAAAACAGAAAATGTGGCCTTTATAAACGTTATTGCACTTTGCAAATTGTAATTTGCACTAAAATAACATTTCAATCTGATGCAATTATGTATTTTCTTTTAGATGTTATTTGACTAGGTGTATTCAAACTTTTGCTCAACGGTATACTGATAAATACTATTGTTTCAACATATTTTTGTGGGTTTTACCCCTGTAGTTTTTCACAAATATGACTAAGCAGGAGTTAATTTTATATTTTACATTATCTTGCAGCCTATTAATAATTTTTAATGGCTATCTTGTTTTCACTGTAAACAAATTTAAACAGGAAAAGTAATTTATGTCTTAGAAGCTTACAAGAAGACACAATCGCCTAATGTGGGTGTAATAACCTGCCTTTTCTAAATGAATGAATTAAAGTGTATTATTTCAGTAGTGAGAAAAATGTCAGTAGGCAGGTTTGGTGGGTCCCATAAGAAGTAAAACCAAATTAACTGTAGCTAGATATGACAGGCTTAAATGTGCAGGCTCAAGCGTGCCTGTTTCAAACTGAGGCTATGTCCGAAACTAAAGGCAACTGCCTCGAAACATTGCTGCCTGTCCTGTCTCATAAGTCAGTGCTGTTGAAGGCAATTTTGTGAGGAAGGTATCTGCAACCAAATAGCATTTGAGATGCACTTTAAAGGCAGTGATACGTCCTGGCGTGGCCAAGATACCAAAAGCTCACTGATAGCTGTATTACATTTACATTTATGGCATTTGGCTGACGCTCATATCCAGAGCGACTTACAATTTGATCATTTTACACAGGTAGGCCAAGGTGGTGTTAGGAGTCTTGCCCAAGGACCCTTCTTGGTATAGTGTAGGGTGCTTGCCCTGGTTGGGGATTGAACCCCAGTCTACAGCATAGAAGGCAAAGGTGTTAACCACTACACTAACCAACAACCTATTACTGTTACATCTTTTACCCAAAGCAATGTCTTTTAAGAAGACTAGAATACTGAACATTTTATAACCAAAGTGGGATATTGTACATAAATTACACTTGCAGAAAGAAGCTCTAATGCTTGAAACAGAATCAAAGTACTGGGTTTATTGGCTAGGCTACCTAATCATTAGCTGAACATAAATACATAATAAATACATAATAAAGAGCTGCTTGTTGTAAAATGACAAAACAAAATGAAGCACTTAAAGAACACAGTAGTTGTTTAGCTGTGCTAACACACAGGATTATGGGATACATAAGGCAGCAAATGATACTTATATTTTGCCTTTAAAAAACGGTCAAACTAAGGAAACTCAGTAGGCAGTGTTTTATACAAACATTCGATCTGGACATGACTGGATGCCTTTCAGCCTCAGAATACTTTCAGACACAGCCTGTGTTCTCTTTTCCTTTAATTTTTCCTGAAGCCAGCTGGACGGAGTTGTGCCAGCAGAGGTTCCACCCACTAGGCCTTTTTATCACAGTCACACTGTGGTTTTCTAAAATACCGCTTGATGGTGCGTGTTTTTTTTTGGGGGGGGGGTTGGGATGGGGGAGCAATAAGAAAATTCTTCTGAACTTTTGAAGAGTGGCACACCTGCTGTGTTTTTTATCAGTTTAGCCTCATGCTCTGGCGGAAAAGTGGGGGATGAGTGGAGGGCAGTCAAGAAAAAATAGTTGACACACATACACATAGCGAAAGACAGATATAGACACCTACAGTCCTTCAAATGGACCAAGATGGTGAGCAAGCTCAATGGTCCTTGTAACAGATATGATGTAAAAGACAGCTCCATTCAGGAAAATAACTCCTTTTTAACACACACATGTGGCTCCTCTACAGCTCCAGCATTTTCCTCTCTGAACCTAAAAAGTGAGCACTTAGCATCAAAGACATCTGGAACATTCTCTCAGAGATGAGGGCCATTCTTCGAAGGAACAGTCATGCACTTGACAGCTGCAAGATCAAATGCCATCCACTGATTTCATGATGAGATGGAGAAAGCTCTCTCTAAATGATCTAATCCTGACCCAACCAAGAGAGATTAGATGGAACAACATCACCAGCGTCCTAATGTTTTTGCTCCAAGACATGAAACTACAGAAAATAAACATGAACAAAACATCTCCAGTACAAGCTGGCTTTATACGGCAATGCCAATCTCCTGAACCAATCAAAACTGGACCTCGAGAAGGACGCACAAAAACAGAGCAGAAAAACTTGTGCGATTTTAAAGAGCTATACACACAAATAGCTATACACATATATACAAAGAGGTGGAACGGAAAATTCAAATGAGAAGCTGACGAATAAGAAGCTGACTTCAGCTTGATATATAGGTACGAGCTTATTATTTAAGAGCTTTGGCAGTTTTGTTAGCTTTTGTCAAATTTCATGGATCCAGTCCACCAATTGTATTCTCATGGTGTTTTCTGGGGACTGCCTCTAAAGTGTCTACGTATCTTTTAATCTTTTTTGTGGTCATTCTGATGTATCCGAGTTACAGTTTTCCTACCACTATGACGACATGGTCTTCTTAAGGACTTAACTGAATACTATGACTATATTTGGGCCTCCTATCCAAGGTATATTGACAGCCACCCAAATACAATTTTTATTCTATTGTAACAACTTCTGATGAGCATGTCGTCCCACTTGAACTTATAAAAGGTTATGTATGAACAAAGGCAAATTTTAGTGCCGCATGCTTAGTTAAAAAAAAACTTAAAACAACTTTAACAAAATGAAAGACAATAACCCCCAAACCATATATGCTTTATGTGAATACCCAGTGAAGTAAAATGAATACTGACATGAGTTTTGAAATCCATACCCCTGTATTAGAACACCAATCACTTCATTAATCAATTAGAAGCCTAAAAAATTTGAATAGTCAAAATGACACCTTAGGGGTGGCACGGTGGCACGGTGGGTAGCGCTGTCACCTCACAGCGAGGAGGGCCTGGGTTCGATTCCTCAGCCGGGCGACCGGGGTCCTCTCTGTGTGGAGTTTGCATGTTCTCCCCGTGTCTGCGTGGGTTTCCTCCAGGTTCTCCGGTTTCCTCCCATAGTCCAAAGACATGCAGTCAGGTCAATTGGATGTGCTAAATTGCCCCTAGGTGTGAGTGACTGTCTGTGTCTGTCTACCCTGGACTGGCGAACTGTCCAGGGTGTATCCTGCCTTCTGCCCGAAGACTGCTGGGATAGGCTCCAGCACCCTGACGGAGAAGTGGCTTAGAAAATGGATGGATGGAAATGACACCTTCTCATATTCTTCTATTAGACTGTCTGTTAATTATAATAGCAGGTTATAAATATAGAAGTTTTACTGGTGTTTTTTCAACAGTGTCACTAAATGTTCATGCTTGGTACTGGCCAATATTATCATTTTATTAAATTATACATCTTTTGCTCCTTAGTTCCAAGCATAAACAAGAGTTAAATGAAAGAAACAACATTCCTCTAGAGCTTCAGTGCACATACAAAACAGGTTCAGTCTTTACTCGACCACACAGTACAAGTGACCAAGACGTAGACCTCAGATAATGCAAATAAATAAAGATCGTACGCTACTATGCTATACAGCAAGCACCCAACACTAGGCTAAAAACACAAAAACACAAAAAACAAACACTTCTTCGCTTCAGTTATCTGTAAAACTTAACATTAATAACAAGAATTGAATTTATTTTGGAGCATTTCTACTACTACTAACAAGTACGTAACCTGCCTCATTCAAAACCCTGTATTGAATTTCCGAGACATAAACAGAATGCAAGACTTAACTTACTATTAGAGCCAAACCTTTAAGGCAGTCATATTACCCTTTTCAAGTTAAAATAATAAATCTTTTTTTTTTACAGCACGTTAATCTGTTTGTCAGGAAATATTTACATAATATGAAGGGTAGTGAGAAAAAAGGGAGTAACAAGGCTTTGACACGATAATAGCAATGTCAGTAATGCAAAGAACTGGGACGTAAGTAGATTAATTGTTTAAATTATATGTAAACTGTACCAGCAGCATAGAATAGTACAAATGCTAGGTAGTCCACATTTGCAGCATTATAATAGGTTATACCAGCCATCTAACAGTGTTTGATAGGTGACTGTGAAGTATTAAAGTGGCCAGTGTGGAGGGGCAGAATTGGAGTCGTGTTAAAGTGGGGGTGTGGCCGGAGTAGATCACCCAGCCTGATAACAGCGTGTGCTTCTTTTTCTAATAACACTTTCTTTATCATCTCAGAGCTGCAGTTCGGGCGGCACTGATTTGATTTCCGCAGAATGTCAGACAGCACCTGCGGCAGGTACTGCTGTAATTACCCACAAACGCGAGGGAAGTATTTCAAATCTCATGCGTCTCCGGTCAGAATCAGAAAAAAAACTATTTCAGTCTGTCATTTACGGGAGTCGAAAGGGTGTCGATCATGCTGTGAATTCACTGGTATAATGTATAACCATAAAAGGCCAGTGGTTGCAGTCACAGAAAGCATTTCGTTTATGTGAAATGACAACCCTCCCTCTGCGTGCATTCATATGCTTTCCAGTAAGCGTCCAAGTGTGTCTCATTTCTAAAAAATGCTAAAGTACAGTGCGCAAAAACACACTAAAGCACATCAAATGAGTCGAGTATATATCAGCTGAAAGTGTTGGTGATGACAGGGATGAAAATGTCAGGGAACAACATGACAAGAACGTGAAAACGTCCTGTCCAACAAAGATACATTATACACTGCTGTGCAAATATCTTTCTGCAGGCCAATTCAGTTGACAAAGCCATGTAACTGGACAGTGCTCAGAAAACATTAAAGCTAGAATAAAGACCAATGTAAAAAGTATTGATTTTATGAGTCAATATTTTTGTTTAACCATGTTCAAACCTTTCCTTGAGAAAGACAAGTGTTCTGTCTGGGGGGAGGTAAAGCAATAAATTCTTTGATTTTTATTTGCATTTATTTTAATGTTACATGGTGATTTAATCAGAAAAAGCACCAGAGAGTGTTTTTAAATTACGTGCCTAAGATTTTTCACAGTACTGTCTACAGTGTTAACAAGCACTGGTGTACTTTTGCTAATTGTGTGTACAGTCCTGTTTACTTCTGTAAATTCACCGACTGTAAGTGTGGAAAGGCTGACGGTCACTGATTGGAAAATAGAATGCAATCATTACACTGACTTTTAGAATCAGAGCCAGGCAAATTGGTTAAATGTTTTACAGTACCTTAAACTTTTGTTTCATAGTAGTCTCTCACTGTAGATTGCGCTTTCAAGCAGGGCCTGACCGACATAAAAAAAGTTGCGATCTTACAGGGCTAAAAGTTCTTACAACTGAGATATCGGCCACAACAATTTTTAGTGGTGGCAAGGTTACACGTTAATAATGCATTAACAACAAGAAAAGTTTGTCGGTTGGTTAGATAAATCAACAAGCAGCAAACTAATAAAAGCAACAGCAAAGTGAAAAACTACAGTTGCTGTCAAAACATGAGGTATGAGGGCAAGAGGGTTATGGTGGAACAACAGACTGTATATACAGTCATTGTTTTATGAAATGCAGCCACTGATGAAAATTTCACTATATGGAAATTGTGATTTTCATGATCAGTTCACATGAGCTCTGGATTAACACTGTAAAAATAATGTTACTGAGTTACTGAAAGTAATAAATACATTCTGATGAAGCATATTTTATCCACTTTCATATCTATAACAAAATGCACTGCTTATAAAATAAAATGACGCTATTTGTCAGAGAATTATTGATAATACCAATCATACCACTGGTGACTAATAGCAGCCGATAGTAGCGGATAATTGATATATTGGTCTGTGCTTATTTTTTTGCTATTGCATCGATTGTGAAAATAAATTCACATCAAGGACACAAAACTTGATTTATACACTGAAAAGCTAGTCAAAGTTCCACAGTCTATGGATGCTTCATCATGTAAGTAAAACTGCATAGGCAGCTCATGAATGCTGTATGTCGAGTCATTGGAATATGGACCTCTGAGCTGGGAATCATGTTGAAGTTTTATGTAAATAAAACAGATTCTCCCAGTTTCAAACCAGAACGCTTTGCGATTCATAATCATTTAGAAGAATGCTGAGCCTTTTCTTGTGTATTCTGCATTTAGTATGTCAGTCAAAAATAATTGCCTGCTTAATAGAGAGAGACTTTTCTCTCATTGAGGCTCGGAACCTGACAGATTTTGGCAGAAATTTGCCAACAGAGACCGGCTCAAGCAGTTAGAACTAAGCCTCGGTGCTTTGGATAAAACCTCAGCATCTGACAACAGGTTATCTGGATACTTGATAAGAAAGGAGTCTACATTCATTCTGAAAAACTGCTTGGAACAAATGTCAACTGATTCTCATCTTTCATCATCGCTGTCATATCAAAACCTCTGTTTTTTTACACCACTGGAAAATACCAGCTACTCTTTACATTGTAAGAATGTTTCATGAAGAATGCACCAATTGAAAATTACCTCTTCAGTGATACACAACTTGTTACAGCAGTAACTGCATTTACATACATTCAATAATCCCATCACAATCAGATTTTTGTAGTTACCTGATTATTCAAACGGTCATGTAAACAGCATACATCAATTTCTCAGACAAGGGTTAGAAATCCGGTTAGGAATTCCAATGAAGAGATCTGTATTTGAGCTCAATAATCAGATTCATCAGTGCATGTAAACTCGTACTCAGATTTCTTATGGATTTCTCAGTCTGCACTCAAGTAGACCTGCAGTTTTCCCATTCTGGAAATGGGAAATTTCCCATTTCCCAATCTGATTACTAAAGTGCATGTAAACGCATTGATCAGATTACTGACAAAATCTGATTTTCTGCAGTTATCAGACTATTAAGTGCATGTAAACACACTCAGTGACATTATAAGACACAAAAGTCTGTCTTAAAAGAATGTAAAATAACAAGTTATCCACACAGTCATGGAGATCCACTCTCCACTCAAATTACCCAGATTCTGCTAAATTGTGTTATTGCTCATAAATGATTTTGCTCCCCAAAAGTGAAAAAGATTAGGGACTCTTACAGAACATCCTGATCAATGTGCGTGTGATTCATCCTTCTGTATGTGAGTAGCACAGCAGATGCACTATCCTTCCTACACAGCTGGTATGAAAGGAAAAGGAAGAACAAGTAAAAGGTGTTTTGTGCTGCTGAAAAACGAGGTCAACTTCCTCTCCTGTAACAAACCTGCTGCACTTTCACTAAAGCTCCAGGGATGAGAAACCCTCTGTGATAACACACTGGCAAAGAGCTGGTGTAATTACCCAAGGGTTTTTACTGTACTTTTTATGAACGCAGATTATGGGAAGCACGAAATGGAGATGGATTTCAGTTTAGATGGACAGGTTTGTTGGTGTGGTGTGTGTGCGTTAATGTTTTCTTATGCAAGAGCTCGAAGTCTGAAACACGTCTGCTGCCAAGAGCTTTAAGGTAGAGTGCCAGTCAAAAGTTTGCACCTACACATAGATGGGATTTTCTTTACTTCTTAATATGGAATTTCTAGAGTAAGAAACTTTTCTTCGCAATTTACTCTCATACTGGAGGTGAATTAGGGACTGTAGTTTAAATAATCTGTGTTTTTAATCAGGCATGAGTCTGTAGTGAATGACGTTTTCACAGCCTGACACTAATACTTATAAAGTGATCCAGTATGACTCTGCAGTGTATTTATTTTATACAGTCTGATACTAATAATTTTAATAATAATAATAATAATAATAATTGTGGAATGACTTATATACAAAACAATACCTGCTAATACATACAGCTGTGCACTGTGTTGTTATTGTTATTGAGTGTTGTGTTACATACAATCTCGTTACATTGACTCATGTCTAGTCTTACTGTGGAAATTTTGGGATCTATTATTAATATGCCAGTCAAATCCCACAAATGAAATAATAGGAGCTTCACAGGTAAAATGAATCCTGCTCCAATAGTGTTTCAGAAACAAATTTCAAGCATTTTGGTCAGGCCTTTACATCATGTCCTAAGTGTAAATGTAAGACATCCATTTAGTGAGGTGTGTCACAACTTCTGTCGGTTGACCTCTCAGAGGAGCAATTGCTCGCTCTTAAGTGCAAGATTGTTAGATGATAGCCCACTGCATGGTCAATCTGACATAAGACACTTCCTTCTAGAGAGGGAACCCTAATTTAAATATGAGTCAGATCACTTCAAGTCAAACCACATTAAACAGAATGAAAATTAAAAACCTTGGACAAGGCAGAACGCTTCTTCACCAGTACCAATTAACACATCATATATACTATGCAGGTTTGAACCAATCAGATTCCACTATATTTGGTTCCATCAGTATATTTAGTGGATCCAGCAGTCTGCAGAATGTCAAAATCAATGCAAAACATCTGTAAAAGAAAAGTGTTTTTAACCACCAAGCCAAATTGGAATGATAAAAAAAAAATTGCCAAGTATATAAAATTTTTTTCAAAATCATGAAAAAATAAGCAGTGTTCTCTGCTCTGAAATGCTGTCCACTGAAGGCACAGAAACAACACCCAGTCACAGGAAAGGTGCAACCTCTCTCCGGACTTCAGCTTCATATTCGACAGAATGTATTTGCTGCACCATTTAAAGGGGAGCTGGAACATTGTCAAGAAGCTGGCGAATAAGAAGCCAATTTCAGCTTCGTACTAACATTAGCACATCTGTTAGCTCGCTAAGTCTGGCAGCAAAAAATCTCTTGGACTGAAATGGAGCCCCTAGCAGTGCTTCATCTGAAAAAAACAAGTTTTTTCACATTTTCAACAAGTATTTTCTAACAGGTATAACATGTTTAGAAACAAACGTCTGAATTTCATTCACACAGACTTTAGAAATTTCAATAGGCAGACAGAAACATTTAATAAAATAAAGGAGCATTTACACACAGACACACATTTTCTAATCCGCTTATCCTTCTGGATCACAGGGGGAGCCGGAACCTATCCCAGCGGTCATTGGGCGACAGGCAGCATACATCCTGGACAGGTCGTCAATTCATCGCAGGGCAGACACAAAGAGCAATATAAACAGTTTTAATTCTGTGTGGCTTTACTGGAATTGTTACTGCCTTGGTTTGAAATGGACAGCTCTTTTGTTATTTGTCATTAACATTCTTTTTAACACTAGAGTTGGAACATTGCTTAGACGGCAGATGATAAACGGTCAATTAGATGACGTTAGACAAGAGCACAGAGAGAAAAAAGAAAGTTATACGACTGGTTCATCTAGGAGTCATACTGAAAATATGCAGCATTTAGCTAGGCCTTCTGCTGCTGGCAGAGAGAACTTTTGCATTACTGTAGCAGCCACTCCTATTTTTTTATTACTCAACTCATTTAGTCTGCTGGAGTGCACGGATCTGTTCCATCAACAAAGTGATAAAACCTTATGCAGCAAATACGACGCTTGCTTGCCCTTGCTTGTGGTTCCACAATGAAAAAGTTTCTGCATGGATCTAATCAAGTGGAGTCTAAACCACATCTTTCTGACAGCATTTTAATGACAATCTATTATCTCTTGAGGCGGTTATGATTAAAGGGCCCATGTCCTGCTTTTTTTGTCTATTATTGTTTTCCATGAAGTCAATTTAAAATGTTTGTGCAGTTTTATGCACTTTCGTGTGATGCAATGTGAAACAAAGCCTCACTTTCTGACAGAACTGATCATATTTTTCCACATCCAGCAGTTACAATATGTGTTTGTGGGTTCTATCTATAACCCACTTAATTATTACTCAGGTGCTTTGCTAATGTACCACTAAGTTAATAATATAATTTTGTACCAAGTTTCTGTAATGCCATTTCAAGAAAAATGAAAGTGGGCTGAGTTTTTTGGGTGACTTGTAATTGGTTTTCCAATTGGCATCATCTGCCTAGAAAATCCTTTCTGAACTATACAACAGTCTCACAGGGCACATATGCACTCATCGCTACTGTCTTCTGCCATCATTTTCATTTGACTCCGTTGATTAGTGCAGGCGACTGACCCACTTAGCTGGCGATTTCTGTTAATTGGATTTAGAAATGTTTGAGGGGAAAATGGCTAACGAGTGACGGCCTTTGGCACAAATACACTTCAACCTCTCAAACAAACAATGCAAGACTGCATTAACATCTTGGTGCAGTTATTATAAAATCATGTAGTAATCAAAACAGAACTTTACAAACCCTTTTCAATGGCTAGGAGGCCCATAAAACAGAGACAGCATGCTAAACCCAGTATGTAATTATTGCAATGTTATTGATGTGCAAGAAGGATTAATGTTACATTTTTAAGTCAAAATAAATAACTAAATGGCATAAGAGTACAAGAAGACCAACACCTTTAGTAACATACTGACATCTGATATAGTAATAACCATGAAAATATACCATAGCTGTTAAAGCTGTCACTTCACTCACCAAAGTAGCTTTACATAAGTAGCTACAGACCTTTGACACTTATTGGCAGGGGTGTCCTGGTGATCTGCCACTCTGCAGAATTAAGCACCAATTCTAATCTTACACACCTGATGCATCTGAATATTAGAGTCACCTGAGCTCTGCAGGGTGGTAGATCTCAAGAAACCTACCAACACTGCTGATTTCTTTACAGTGATAATGAACCAGGTCACGATGTCTACAACACAAATATAGTCATTTTATTTACTATCCAAAACCACCAAAGCCTGCACGTGTTTCCTGTGTTTTGTATGTAATATATATTTATAGGTAAGACTGACAGTGGTAAAACAATGGTATATCTGGGAAAAAAGTTTTCTTTTGCCTTCTCTGTAATGAATAGATACAAGTTGCTTTTTAGGCCATAGATTTATCTCAAAACTATGGCAAAACAGTATCTCTAGCACTGGCTATGTATTCAGAACCTTTTTATGTAATAGCTTTCTGTGATATAGCTTTTACAGGCATTGACCTCTTTAGGCATGTGGTTACTATCAATACCATTGTGAACAATTCTGACTTTATAGGTTCTCTAGAACAGAGTATTCCACATCAGACCACTCTGAATGACTTTGTTTACATCTTTAATCAATTACACAGACATCGTGAAAAAAATAACTGGATTTCCCCTTTAATATCACATTTTTTCCTTTTTTTACTGTATTAAAAACACAACTTTACATGTATTAGAATTGCTATGAAATGTACTGTCTGGAATGGCAACTTTTAAAAAAGATTTTAGAAACAAGATATCATTAATAAACACAACATCCAAACATTTCAGCAGAGGCCTCTCATTATAGGCTTGACTCAAACCTCCACAAAGAACATAATGGTGCAGAAAACTTACAAAAAGATTGAGCTATAAGAAAATGTGGGAAACTAAAATGTCTGAAACGTTTTAGTCTGAAATGATTTCATCACAGTTCTTTGCTATTTCATGTATTGAACATTTCCTTATAATTGTATCCTCAAAGCATAATGCTTTCCCTTAACTCTTGATTCTTTGACCCATTTCTATGAAACATGCCACGGAGACCATTTTTCATTATTCTGCAAAACGTTTCTGAGCATGCACCAGGGTGTTTTTTTGCATCTCTTTCTCATCAGCGGGAGATTGAAAGTCTCCTGTCCAGTGAGAACAAGCTGCTGAAATGCAACAAAATGCTCAAACACGGAAGATGAAAAGACGGAGCTGTCTGAAAATGTGAACCAGCCCCACAAAAGATATTATTTCCCCCCCTCTCACCTCTCTAATCACAGCACTCAGCTCTAATGGGGGGGAGAATTGAAAGACGGGATGGGGGGTAGGGGGGCAAAATGAGAGCGAGAAAAGAGAGGGAGAACAAGCAAACCAGTGATACAGAGAGAAAAATAGAGCAGAGAAATTGGATAAAGTAAGTCACGTTCATGGTTTTCGGTGAACTTAGAGATGCATCTGCGCAATATGCAGCCACCTGGTCCGCTCACACCTGCAGCTTAGGAGATATTCAACTTCCTTTTACATGAGGGGAGAGAGCTCCATTAACTGATCCCTATCCTGAAAGAGGGTCACTGTGGGTTCATTTCACAGATGGTGTGTAAGGTCATCATTTCTCATTCTTTATATCATTGAACAGTTTCTGTACGGTTGCCAAAGCAATATGTTCATAGGGCCAACCCTAATAAGACAACCACAAATGGATGTTCAGGGAATGAAAATTTCCAGGCAGTTTCTGAGGCCTGTAATTTGAGCTTTAGACAAAGTGGGGAACAATTTACAAGAAAAAAAATGACTAAAAGAACATACTCTTTAAATGTTCATAATAATTACTTTACACATTACACATTTTGTTCATTTATTTGACAACAACTACAATGTACATCAAAATATTATAATCTGGACATCAAAAGATATTTTTAGATGCCTTATTCACCTTTTAATGGTAATCATTTTGCTAAATTATAACTAACATGATGTAATTATCTATTTACAGTAATTTCTCACTAAGCCATCTGTCTCAAAATTTTATCAGCATTCTTTAAATATGAGGCGTTAGAAGATGTTATAAGTGCTACATACCTCATTCATTATAGAATCATCTACATGTTCTATGTACAGAAATACAGCTTTGGGATTAAACATGCACAACACAACACATGGTCACTAATTCAAGGATATGGAAAGAAATCAGATGGAAAAATTTGACTTACTATTTCATAACACCTGAAATTAGCAGTAAAAAAAAAACTGAAACAACCACCATGCTGAAGGATGAGTAGGAGTAAGGAGGCCAATCATATACACATCTTTTGGAACATTTTGGAGAAAATGTATATGATGTGGTTAAAATGTATATGATCTGGGCTATTCAGTTCCCAAAGAATGTAAAGGTGTTTACTTTGGAAATGAATAACTACGTTATGGATAAAACATTTAACAGGGATATTTCTGATAGCCAGCAAAAAAAGCATGAAATTGATATAAGATTGAACCTCCTTCTATAGAACAGTGGGCAGAAACTATAAGACAAATGTATAGAAAAAAATCTGTGACCAGAAAAAATCCTGCTAATCTTTTTTTATGTTGTGACATTCTCTTATCGTATCTACCAACGTATATTTCTAAGATGTCTCAATAAACATCTGTTAAAAATAAAAAAGTCCTGATAATTATTTTATTATTTTATTTGTCAGTGATCTAATAACACTACAATTGCCACTACATTGTAATTTAACCAGTGTTATCCTATCAGCTTTTATTCTGCACTTTGGGTGATGATGGGCCGGTCCGGGTCAATTTCGGACACAACTTAGTTGGACTTTCACTCAAGTGGATTCTCTTATATCTAACTTCCTTGGAAATATCTCCTGGAAAATGAATAACTTGTTTTTATGGGCTATTTTGACTGGTAAATTCTTCATAATTTATAGCTTCCTACAGGCTACATTCTTTTTGAACCTTTTGTTACATCTTGTCATTTGGATGCACTGCACTTCATACAGTAGGTAATAGGCATGGATGATTAGGCCCTAGAAGCTTTTGTGATGTACCACCTGCATTTTATTATGCTGACAGCTTGGTACATTAACATTCCAAACAGTTCTTTGCAGAGGTCAATAGTTTAAACTGGGTAATATGACATATGATGTAATTGAGGACAGATGTATCTGGTTTATGCGTGTGAGATGTAGACAGAGGCAATCATTTTAAGCTCCACGGTGTCATCATAAGGTAGATTACATTGTCAGGCTAACTCATTTTGCTGTTAAGGAGACAGAAAGTAACAGACGAGCCATGATCACTACCCCAGGGATGGTTATATATTCTGAAACTGGGCCAGAACTTTATTACCCTCTCTCAAGCTCTACTTAAAATGCAATACATTTCTTAGCATTTGATTACACACCCAGGCTAGAAAATTCCTGTCTAACAGATACAGGCTTTATTGTTACTTTGTTAAGATACACAGATGTATCTGCATTTCTGTTTTTATATGCTCATTAGTGTCAATTTAACACTCAGAAAGCTAAACATGTTCAATAAAATGATATACAATGTTGCAGACTGACCATTTAAAGCAACTAAAAGTAATTGGCCAGCTGGATCTTAGCTAGCTATGAGTCACTACATCAATAGTTCATGCTAACAAAAGTTAACAAAACAGCTAAAAGCTGTAAAATTTTAGATGAGCAGTAATAGTTGACCAGATTAAAAAAAAAAGTTCAATACTGTAAAAAAGCAGCATGAACAGCGCTATCATCACCCACACTTAGACATCGAGGCTTACTGCTATAAAAGGTAGGACTTTGGTTAATTAGCTTTTACCCACTGTGGTATCCAGTTAGTTGTTATAGTAGCTAACATTAGCTAGTTAATGTGAGGTATGCAAATATGTGTTATGTTTAATCTTCAAAAAATGTTTTTTCCCCTCAGATTAATGTAATTGGTGGCAATTGTTTTAATGACTTGGCTATAATGAAATTGACTAGTTGGCGTTCATTATTCTTACTACGGCAACGATTCTGGGCCTTAATGTCTGCTACCTGACCCCTCAATATGTAACCAGCACCCTCTGAAATGAAATTCTGGCTATGCCACTAAAACAAAAAGAAAACAAAAGCAAAATGCACTGGACACACACTCCTTAATATTACGGTCATATCTATCAAAAACAGCTGTTTGCATAGGGAAGAGGACCACTCAAACACTCCAGTACTAAAGGAACAGACTCAGAAACAGAGCAGGATGGAAGCACAAATGTGTCAAAGACAGAAAAAAAATGACCAGGATGACCTTATAAGTAGATACAAACTACATGGGCAGAAACGCCACGTTGCTAAAAAATACCATTAAAAGTCTGTAGGAGAGATGAGTTGAGATGAACCTGCACCAGAGTGATGAAAATGTGGAGAAAACGAGCAACTATCACCATCTCATCTGTGAAAAACTGTGCCACAGGCATCTGTTTCTGCCAGTGGAACTAGATCACTTGTCTTTATTGACAATGTGACAACCAGCAGCAGCAGCAACAGCAGAATGAATTCTGAAGGGACAAGCAGCAATTGTTCAGAACCAATCAAGTGCCTCAAAACTCAGCGGACAACGTTCAGTACAAGAATCATCCCAAAGATACTGCTAAAGTAACAGGTTTTGAGGGCCAAAATGTGAAATGTTCTTGACTGGCCAAGTCAACCACCCAGCCTGAACCCCAACATTTCACTTACTGAAGAGAGAACTGAAGGTAATAAGGCTCCTGAAAAAGATAGGGACTGAAAATAGCTTCATTACATGCCTGGCAGAGTATCACCAGGGAAGATACTCACCATCTGAGGTCTGAGATCAGAACGTTCAGGCAGTCAACAATCACAAAAGATCCGTCAAGCACAAAATGTGACATTTTTAGCTGATAATGTTAATTTGCCCCATTCCTTATTGTCCCCTGAAACTGTGTAGAAGGGCTGTCATCTTCACATAGTTAATCCAATATGAAAGTAAATATGCTCAATTTAAAGCTGCCGTTCTTTAACTTCATTGTCATTGTGTCAATTTCAGAGACAAAAGAACAAAAACTGTGTCAATTACAGTATACATATTAGACAGATAGACAGACAGATAGTTAATCAGATAAAGTCAGTGGCATACAGTGACTACTAGCATTGCAGGTGGGGAACTCACATTGGAGCCTGTAGAACAGAGGGACCTGTGGCACTGGGCCCCTGGACATCTTTCTGTTGTTATTTATGCAATTTTACACACATAATCTGTTAATAGCTATGATAACTTGAAAGGCCAACATCTTATATATTTCTTGGATGTTTTTTTTCACTGCTGAGACCCACTTATTATGTTTTTGTGGTTTTTTGAACACATGACCATCCCCAACCTCTGTATGGCTTAGAATTGAACAGGCTGTTACTGTTACTTTGTCTTTAGGACTGCTTGTCTAAGAATGTTCCCTAGCCTTATGAGCCAGGGCCACCACATACTCCATGGTCATTTTTCATCACACCTTATTGACCAGACCAACTAATGCATCCAACTAATCCAATTAATTCGAAATAAAGCTTTCACGTTGTTATTTATCATTATCTTAATGGAAAGTGAAAACCACGCAGAGAAGATGGAGGTGAAAATAGAGTAACCGCGTGGCAGCTCACTCAGGCAAAAAAAAAAAAAAAAAAAAAGATGCTGGCATGCCCATGCTTGAGTTTAAACAATTAGTTCAGCAACCCTTTGCCCACTTCAAATGAATGCATGCAGTGGATATTAATTAGCAGGCTAGACCACAAATTGGCTTGTCCCAGTTGGGTATGCTTGGATACTAACACACAGTGTCTTTAGTGTGTGGTAATTAGACATTTCAATTAGTCTTAAGCAGACTTATTTTGCTTTTCTAATGCGCATAGATCGGTTGATAATATAATCATAATTTCATCAAAATTCTATGTATAGTACTGTGCAAAAGTATTCAGAGAGAATGATAAAGAAAGATATTTATCTGGGTAGTGAGCAATTGTTCAAAAACACTAATATCTGAATAAATTCAAATAATAAACAAACACAATATTGTGACTATATGTGTGGGAAAGTGTTAGCTTATCCATTTCCAAGCTTCTCATTGAGGAAATCCAGTATTTACAGTAATCATCTAATACCTAATCTGGCTAGTCAATCCTTAATCTTTTACTTTGAAAGGACAAATACTTTATGACACTACATGACCAGGAATTCTTATTTTAGGTTTTATTACCATACATTCCAAATACCAGTTGAAAATGTATTATTTTACAATATTTGTGAATATAGGGTTGTATGTTTTTTATATAAAAAGATGTTTTTTGAGAGAAATTAGATTTTATAGTGCTATGGCATGATTGTGCATTGTTTCCATATGGCAACAATTTACCAAACGCCCCACTTAAAAAAAATAAATATAGATTTTTCAAATATTCCCAATATTTATTTAAATAACAAAAACATGTTCAAACAATTTTATCTCATTTAAGTAATAATTCATGCAATAGAAGATTAAGTCAGGTGTGCTGCTGGTGGAATTGAACAAATTCACATAAATTCATTCAGGAGTGCAGGAATCTATGATCTTCTAACTGCGTTGAAGACATTGAAAACTTATTACAATTATAATATAATATATATAATATAATAAAAATGTTTATTTGCATCTATTCTAATGTTGTATAGTATGTGTACTGGCAAAAATGCACTTACTGGTGAAGGAAACAGTTTAAACAATTTTCTTAGCTGTCTAAGACTTTTGCACCGTACACACTGATCAGCCAATTCATTACAATTATGTCATTTGGCAGACACTCTTATACAGAGCAACTTACAATTTGATCATTTTTACACAGGAAGGTGAAGGTAGTGTTAGGAGTCTTGCCCAAGGACTCTTATTGGTATAGTGTAGGGTGTTTATCCAGATGGGGATTGAACCCCAGTCTATAGTGTAGAAGGCAGAGGTGTTACCCACTACACTACACCAACCACTACCCCCTTTACCCTGTTCTTCAATGTTTGGGATGCCCTCAGAGGATGACCAACAGAAACTGTACAGCAACAGATGAGCTATCGTCTCTGACTTTATATCTACAAGACGTACAGACGTGAACTAGCTGGATAAAATCTGATGTTTGTTAGGTGCTATTTGGAATGCATGTTTATAGTCTAAAACTGATAAAAATGATACAACTCCAAAGTGACAGAGGTCTGGGTAACAGCAAAGCAGTATTTATACTGAACAAATGAAGAAGGATATGTGGAACAGAAGTAGATGTATTTCCCCACTAGCATATTCATTAGTAAAAGAGTTCTAACAGTGATAAAATGATAAAGATGTTTAGAAAGTACAAAAACATCAAAATTATACTTCTAATTATAAGTCTCTGTAACTGAGTAAATTAAACTAGATACTCCCCAACTGTGTTTATAACTTGCAAAAAACGAATAACAGCATGCAGGACAAAGTAAAAGGGCAGCGGAAGGATTTCAGTGTCAGTACTCACTGTGGTGAAGGATGTTAGTATCCACACGCTGATGGATCTCATGCTGCTGCTTGTCTCAACCACTGCTCTACCGATGCAGTCCGCCACGCACTCAGAGAAGAACAAGCCCTGCCTCATGCGCTAGTATTGGCCAGTAGTGTCTCCGCCCCTCCTGCACAAAGCATAGGGTTGTATATTCAACATGACGTTCTCCATTTTCCTTTTTTAAACTATACATATCACTCACAATGTCAAATTACAGCAATAAACTCTGCATGGGGGGGTGGGTAATTTTCTGTTAATGAATGTGTTGAAAAAATGCTCATTAGAAAACACAAGTTCTTGTGGGTAAAGTTAAAAAAATACCATTAAATAAAATAATTGATGAACTTTTATTTTTCTATTTATTTATTTTCCAAAGTTAATTTCCTATATCAGCTTTAAGCTAGCTCCTGATTGATTCAGTAATTATTTGATCAAGCTGTTTATTTTTCTAGAGTAGCCACAAAAAGTATTCAGACACTTTTACCATGTAACGAGGAGGCGGACGCACACGCTGAGATAAGCGAGATTTATTAGGGGCAAATCCAGGGTCGTAGTCAGAACATTCCAGGGTCAGAGAGCCGACACGTACAGACTTAGGGTAAGACATCTCAAGAATCAACACAAACGAAGACCAGGTACAAAGACACGATACAAAGGTACAAAGACTGCCCAACGCAAAGGGCAAACACAGGGCTTAAATACACGTAACAATGAGGGACAGGTGAATACAATCAGGGGCGGAGTTACAAAACCAAAACATGAGCACATGGACAGGACTGGGAGGAGCCAACCATGACATACCACTTGTAGAAATTTTGGTTAACGTTTGTAGGTTGCTTTATAAAATGTTAAATAAAATGATGTTTGATTGTTTCAGAGAAAAACACTTTCATTACAACACCAAACTTATTGTTGGCTCTTTGTGTGGAGAAAGCCTGGATAAGAATTGTTACCAGACTGCGCTACACTATTAAAAATGAACGTACTATGCAGGTACATAATTAATTCATCAAGATACAAAAAATTTAAGTGTACCCTCAAAGGTACAACAGTGGTTTTAAGGTCCAGTGGTGTACCTTCCATGAGTTTTTCCTAGTGGAAAAGTAGATATTTGTACCTTTTCATAACCAAATGTTTTAAATCAGAACATTAAAATAAAAAACCTGTAGATGAGACAGGGCAACGAAAATATAATTTCAATGGATTCTGGTACAATTATGTTCCCTAACTAAAGGTACCGGGATGCACCCCTGAGGGTACCACCACAGCGACAAGAGGGGTCCTGCCCCAGTAACAGTGTCATACCTTTTTTCTGAGATTGTAAGGCTCCTGTAAAACACAGAGGTGTCGAAGTCTAAGGTTGTTTTTATTACACTGGTGTCAGTGAGAGCATGTTCATTGATGGGACCATGAACTAATAAAAGACACTCTGGATGCAAGCATGTACACACCAGTCGCATTTTAAGGGAATACTTTTTGAATGGTCTGTTAAAATAAATGCCACATGGTTTGACATTGTTTTCTTAATACTATTCATTTTTTAATATGCACAAATGTCCAAACACTTTTCTGGAATCCATCAGTGAATCAATCAGCCTGTCCATCTAAGTGCACAACAGTAAGTATATCTGCATTTCTCATTCTGTGTGTAGCCTAATAGTAGCAGGTGTGTCCAAACCAGCCCTTAGTGCAGCAGTTTGATCATTTCCTTGCTCAGAAACACTTCAGTTAATGAGCAGGTTTAGTAGGTGTGTATAACCAGTGAACTCACCAAACTATCCAGGACCCAGGTTGGGAGTCAAACCATATCAAATCAGGGATGTGAGGGAATTCTTAGGTCTGATTGCCCCCCTCCCACTGGAATACATAAGTACAAGTGACTGCACCACTGGCAGTACTGTGGCAGAAGGAGCCTGAGTCAAATTGGTGATAGGCTTGCAGTTGCAGTGCTGCCATCACGAAGCACTGAGCTAAACGGCAGATCTGAAGGCGGTCCCAAGCTGTGTGCAGTGCATAAAAAGGCGCTGAAAGAAGAATAAAATCAGAGCAATCAGTAAACAGCAGTAGGTGAAGTGATCAGTACAGGAGGAGAGGAGATAAGAGAGGAGTTGGTTGAGAAAAATTAGGCCTGTGTACCTGTTTTCACCCACATTCTGGTTGATGGACACACGTAGGTCTAATTTTAGAAAAACTTAACATAGACATCAGGATTAGACGGTTAGGAAAGGATCCACTTCAACCCTCATTATGAGTGATCCAATCTAACGCAGGGTCATTTGATTCTGAAAAACAAGAACTATAGTGGGTAGCATAGACATGATTAGATGTAGGATGCTTTAATGAAAGATGAGTGCTTTTAAACATACTCAATTTCTAGATACTTACCACACACACAGGCACAAATGCATGCTCCCAATCACAGATCACACTTTATGACAGATAACAGAGACAGAATAAGACATTTCATTACATTTTTCAAAATGTACATGTTTATAAAAGAACATGACAGGCACTGCATAGATTCCTATATTAGTAACCTCTGACTTATTCAACAAGTCAGAAAAGTCTTACTGCATTCTGTCTTAAAATATTTCTCATTACTGATTTTAACTGAACAAAGTGCAGTGCTTGATCAAAAAATAAGACGAATTGCACATAATCATGTCCGCCCATGATTCAAAAACAAAGCAGAGGCATGTTCTGCTGATTGCATGAACATACTTGTCTAAAAGCAGCAGCATTCAATTTAGCTGTTTTGTGTTATCACTGCGTAAAGAGCAATCATTCAGGCCTGAATTGGCAAAGAGTAAATGGCATGGGTTATTCTGTGTCCTAGTGTCTTTTTTTATATAATGGACACCCAGAGGAAAAAAATAGTTATAGTTGAAACTAAAAGCTACAGAGCTAAGTATCCAAACTTGATGCAGTTCAGTGCAACAAACAAATAAGAAGTAGGACAAAAGTGTTAAATACAACTGAAATCCAATATAGAATAATAATGAAAGTATAAGCAGGACCATGCTAGACTCCAGTAAACTCCAGTATTAGTCAACAATTTCCCAGAGACAGAGAAATGATTTACTACCTCAGTATTTTATAATCAACAAAACATCAAATTTGAATGCAACATGTGTCTCATTTACTTCCTCCTCTATCTAAAGGACAATTAGTAGGAGGAAAGACATTTTGCTTGTTTTCAGTAAATTAGCACTGTTGAGTGTAGGCTTGGAACATTATGCTCATTTTTAGTGAAATATCGTTCTGGAAGGCCACTTGACGCTGATGCGTTTTTGTCAGTTATGCCTGATTAAATTCACAGCAGGACAGCTATGAATGAGGTACTTGGTAAGTCCCTGCTGTGCTGAACTCTCATACTTGACTTCATCTATTATCCTTTGTGCTGTATCTCTGACTGTGATAGTGTTCATACCTAAAAAAAGCCAGGGCCATCTCATCTCAACTCCTTTGAGTTTCATCAGAGGAAAAAGCAGTTTTATTTCACATATGAAATACATGCACAGTTACATGCAGATTAAAAAGACTGACAAACTGTATACAAACGTTTGGTTAAAGTGTATTTTATAGAGGTTCTATTGAAATGTGCGTTTGCAATGCCTGATAAATAATCAGCATTCTGTAGTGTTCCTTTGAATATAAAACCACTTCTGAGATATATGAAAACAGGAAGAAGACGAAAGAAAAATGTTTTTGAATAATGTCATTAATGTAGTCCAATAACACCCAGACAGCCATTACAGAGAATATATATGGCTGTTCTTAATGCAGATTTTGATTGCCATTTAATGCATTTGCGTTTTCTCTCAGGTAGTCATGCCCTTTGTGTTTTTAGCATAAAATCTTTCTTAAAATTCCCATGTCCTTGGGAAACATACCTGCAAAAGGAGTTGTAAATGAGTGAGTGGATGCCAGGGTTCCTGGTTTTCACTTGACCCTGAATGGTTGAATGATCTCTTTGTTTATGTAACAGCAAGTCAGAACCTAAAGCATAGAATGAACACCCAGCATTCACTGCCATCTGTAATGGAAAATCACCAGGGAGGGTTCTTTAAGTTCCAATCAGATATATGTTAATCAGACTTCCAGAGCACTGTGGTATCATGTTGCAATATGATAACTATGAATAGTAACATGATTTATTTTTATGATGTGCACTATTATATCTATTGTCCCGTGAGCCGAATTCTGCAGGAACGCTGAATCGGACCCAGATAGCATGCAGATGTGGGCCACTGGCAAAGATATGGCACTGGCTAGCTATATGTGAGCCAAAGAGGCCCATATATTAAAATGTTGTATGGCCCACATGTCTCAAAACAGATCTGGGCCACTTCTGGCAAACACTGCCTGTGCTGAAATGACATGACAATCATTTATATTTTAAACAGGGATTAAAAGGAGAGTATAGTTTACATTCAGATATTGGCCATATATGATACAGTACACTGTAAAAAATCCAACCTAAATGTTTTAGATTTTGTGACATTTTATTTATTATTTCAACAAAGAGAAATGCCAGGTTAAAATGCTAATTTTAGTCAATTCAACACAATCTGCCTCAGTATTAGGACCACTACTACATGTCCTAGTTTGCAGTTTAATTCAGCTTTAATTTACAGTGATTTGTGGCTGTTAAGAATTTTGTGTTCTAAACAACATAACTGATCTGAGATTCACTGGATTTAAACTTTTCTGTCAGGCATGTCACTTATTTTAAAATCTTTTTTCATGGTATAGTAAACATTTTTGACATGTAGGCTTGTAAACAGAAGTAAACAGTAGTGCAAAGGGCTAAGCATTAGCTCGTTTACCAGGAAATTGTGTTCAAATCCCATCAACACCATAGCCATTTGCAGCTAGTAGTCCAGGAGTGTTAAACACCACCTCCCCTTAAGCTCCATGGCACTGTACAGCATTCCCACCCAACAGGGCAGTTTTTGTAATGACCTGGTTCTTGTACTAATTGTTTTAAGTGGTAGGTCAATTATGGCAGTGGTGGTTTTTAGGTGGCTGAGATGGGGTCCTGTAATGGCAGCAAACAGGTTGGGTCATATCAAATGTGCGATCTGGGGATTTTATTATTTTATTTTCTCTTGACTAACTTGGTTATCATTTAAGGGAACCAACTGGTATTTACAATGGCAACTTTACAGGAGATGGCAAAAATTGCTCTTCACTTTCAAGTATTTCTATTGGCCCATTCATGATTTTCTACATGGTGTAAAAAGGGGGCTGCTTTGAAAAATGGAGATAATTGGGTTTTTTTTTTGGACAGCAACAATATATAGACTCTCTAAATATATTCCAAATTGTGGAATTGCTTATTACTGAATCATTCTTTCTGGAAGATGATGAACAGCAGTCAGAGTGTGAGTCAGTTGTGTGTGAGAGTGCCAGTCACTTTGTCCTGCTCCACAGGCGTGTTAATTGATTCTCTATATATCAAACTAAAGGAGACACTCCTTGGCCTAGAGTAGAAGACCCAGCCGACAGTGGGGTTGCAGTCGCCAATGGTAATGAAAAAGATGCTTTAGTCTGACTTGAAAATAGCTCACATGAATTTTTGACAAACTGGGGGATGATGATAGCATCACTTACTAAAACAACACCAGTTACACAGTTACCATGGTTAGAACCTTCACCACAGCACCACTAGAGACAGAAGCAGTTATTATATGTGTATCTAAAGTGAGGCATATATGATTTGGAAAAATTCTTTTGTTAGAGCAACAGGAGAACGACTGGTGATACTGCACCTCACACACACACACACACACACACACACACACACACACACACACACACACACACACACACACACACATATATATATATATATATATACACACACACACACACACACAGTATATCTCTGTTGTCAGAACAAAACATTGTATCTCCAAAATGATAACTTTACAGAAGAAGGAAGAAACATACTTTACTTATAATATAATTCATTGGAACCACACATTTTCCAAGCCATTTCTTTTGGTCCATTCATCATAAAATTTACACACAATGTAAGAGACAACAGGTACTTTCAAACCATGTCAAAAACTGAAAATTGACAAAAACGTAGATATGAGGTTTTGTTCTGACAACAGCCAAATATATAGCTAATACTAACAGCGTAAATAGCTTAATATTAACCAAATTCCTGCAGTATCTGATGGTTGTAGATAAAAGATCAAGTGCAAGAGATTAGCATGCGAGACAAATGACCGGTTCAATTCCAAAATGAATGAAACAAGTGTAGACGATAAAAAGATGAAGCAAAAAGAGTTGCAAACATATACCTGCAAATGTAAATCTCTCGAAAATGTGGATGGTAAGAATGTGATTATTTAGTCTTTACGTAGAGTGATATGAAGCAGAGATTTAGATAGATAATTGTGAAATCATCATTATGGTTAGGTAGTATGATGACTATGTAATGATGCATGCGGCATAATATTGTAAAATAATGACAATATTTCAAAATTATGAATGGTAAATTTCTATTCCACGACTGAACAGACAAATAAACACATTCTACCCACTTGTATTAAAGGGGGCTCACTGGCGGGTGGTGCGGGAGCTAAGTGATAGGTGGCACTAACAGAAAAAATGAGAAATCCAGGAAAAAACTCAAAGACAAAGATCTACACGTATCAGAACCGCACATTCTCTGCACACACACCACAGAACACATTTGTTTTCAGCTTTAACTGTAAAATAGTAACTTGGCTCTGCGCTATCCTTTAAATGGGTGTCTTTTTCATCACAACTGAGCCTGTTCTGTTGTGCAGCATGTTTGGCATGTTAGCTAAGCTCTAAACAACACAGAACAGACAGGCTTACTGTCACTCTACTTTTGCTCTCTCAAACATTATCACCTAAATTTGTGTCAACAGAGACCCAATTTTCAGAATCAAACCTCTGTGATGCGTGGCACTGTTTGGGTCTGTAGCTTGCTTGTAAAGGGAACGTTAATGTAGCTGTTCAGGCTACAGCTCCAAACACTGTTAGCAACACTGTTTAACATATATCACTCGTTCGATGGCTTGACATTATTTGAATGTGAAGTGAACACATTTTTTTGATTTTGATAAAGTGCTGCAAATGACCCTGGTAAAATGTTGAGAAAATATGAAAAAAAAAAAATGATCAAGACTACTCAACATTTTTATTTGTTCGGTTTAATCAACCGAATAATCTCTTATGCTGGCTGCATGCAACGTTTACGTTTAATTCACGACAAATAGTATAGCAAAAATCCCCAACCTTACTTAGCACATTACTAACTGCCGTGGTAATCATGGCATAAACAGAGTTACGATTATCAAAACTTGGAAGATTCACAACCATTCAGGATACACTAACTTCAAATGAAATGAACTGGCCTCACTTCCACAATGAAATCTAGAGTTTAGCTCAAAGGTGGCAAAGAAGCCCTTTTACGTTTTTGGAACACTGCATTTTTATTCATTTTCACTCAAAGGCTGGCATCAGATTCTCTTCTCAGGCATGATGTGCCATAAAGCCTGCAAGTGCAATGAATTTAACAAAGTGCAGACGATAACTGCAAATGGAACTCAAGCACAGGCTTGTGAACCAAGAAATTTAAGTCTGAAATGTGAGTCTGAAGTCTGCCAGATAATGGATTGTGCATATGCTGTGCATATTCTCATATTATTTCTCCTGATTTGTGGAGGTTCTTTTCAGCACCGTGAATCATTAGGAGTAGCTCCTCTTGTTCCTCAGCAGCCATTTAAACTTGCTCACACACACAAACAAACACACACACACACACACACACCCAAACACGCCAAAAGAAAGCAGGAGCTGTCCTCTGCAGGACTGAATGTGCCAAATCAACATCAGCTAATCCATTTTATCCTAATGTGAAGTAATGCTTGTACAAACTCTGTTACATTTTGTCTAATGATATATTACAACTGAATCTGTGTCTTTTCACCGCTGTTAACTAACACGCATCATGTTTCAGCAAACAACCAACAGATGCAAATATTGCTGCTTATTCCTATGAAGCACCTAATCAGGGGAAACACACTTAGCAGGGTTTGTTTGTGTGGGGAAATGACATCTAGGCCATGGAGAAACAAAGGACAGAAACCGACTGTTAAGCTATTACCACTCAGTACAAGAAGAGACTGAACTCAGAGAGACCATCTCCCCCACCATCAGCCCTAACAGCGCTTCTTTCCTGCTTCTAAAATTATGTGCAATTTCCCAGTGGAAAGGCACCATCACAGTCCTGAGGCATGGTTTAGGCTCACAGGATAAATGTTGCTAAATCAGATTGGATCATTTGTGCACATATGGCGTGTATTTTGTGTAGTGTTTGTGTATGTATTAAGGATGATTTGCCATGTCTGTGTGTGTGTATTCTGGGAGATGCGCAGGGTTTTTCGAGGAACTATCTGGTGTCCTCTCTGTTCCAGATGGTACAGATTTGTATGGATTTTATGGTGTAAAAGAAGTAGAGAATAAAGAAATTACAAGACATAGTATATAAAGTGCGTCCATTACAGTTTGAGAAGTAATTAATAACTTTACATTTTTTTTCATAACTCCGTCACTAATAACATGCTAGGGTCATTCTACAGAAGTGCCCACTTTTCTATCTCTTGATAGGTGTCACTGGTGTTACCAATCCTCAATGGTGTTACACATAAGGTAACACCAGAGACATCAACACCAATGACATTTTTCATGAAAAATGCATTTTAGTAAATGATGCCACAGAGCGTCAAACCACATGGAATATCCACTAAAATAGGTCATTTATTCAAATTGTTTTCAATTTTTTCACTATTATGTAAGAATAAAGCAGGTCATACCAGTGATGTCGACTAAAAGCTTCATATGAAGCTTCATATGCAACTCATCCAGAACGTGGCAGCACGACTCGTCTTCAATCTGCCCAAGTTTAGCCACGTCACCCCACTGCTGCACTCCCTTCACTGGCTTCCTGTAGCTGCACGCATCAGATTTAAAACCCTAATGCTTGCCTACAAAACCAAAAATGGACCATCCCCTACCTACTTGATGGCAATGGTGAAATCTCGAACTGTACCACGAGCACTTCGAGCTTCAAGTACAGCTCAGCTTGACCCGCCATCCTTCAAGGTGCACAGAAGACAAGCGTCGAGAATGTTCTCTGTACTGGCACCCAGGTGGTGGAATGAACTGCCACTTTTTAAATAGGTAAAAGGAAGTCAAGTCATGTCATCAATGTGATTTTTATTTCAAAATAAGAGATTTTTGTTATGTGACAACAACTTTCACTATTTATTTTATAATATTTGTTTGGCATTTGTTTTCTTTATCTCATTTAATATATATATTCCATGGTCATGTGTTGATTACTGTAGTTATAATTGCAGAAAATTTTTTTTTCCCCCTCAAAATATGACCCTCATATTTTACACATGACTGTGGGGATTTTTTGTGGTGCTTGGAATTCTTTATAACTGATTTAAAAACCAATATTGCTACACTGATGACTCAAGAAGGTGGAATTGTTAAAATAACTTATTGTTTCTTTTAGAATATAATTGGCAACCCCATGTATCGTGGAGCAATGACGCGGACGCACACGCTGAGTAAACATGCACACATGGACAGGACTGGGAGGGGCCGATCGTGACACCCTAACATGTTTTTGAAGCTTAATATATCTGTAAACGCTAGGGGCACAAAAATGGACATTTCTGTAGAATGACCCACCAATAGCAATTTATATATGTACCTTCAACAAATTTTATATTCTGGAAAACAGTGATTGCAAACTTTTCAACAGCACTGTCAGTAAAGTTTACAAAGCCATCATTCTAAAACCCACGTGTCAAACAGAGATCATGCCCACCACACAATCGTATCTGGCCCGCAAAAGTGTTTTAATTTTCTATTAATATTAGCCTGTTTCACACTGCACAGCGTCTAGTTAGTAAATAGGTAGGTTTAAAAAACAAGCTCCTGGAGACATTTAAAATTTTAATATTTCAAGTGTCCGTGTAATATTTTAAGGTCTACTACTATATTTTACTGTTGAAGGTTTATTTTAAATAAACAATGGCCAGTTCGGGTTATAGCACAATATTAATTAAAATTTAAATACAAAGTTTTTTCTCTGGCCTGCAGATTTCATAAGGTTTTAATATGGCCCTTTTATAAAAAATGATATGATCAATGATGGTCATATGATAATGCTTGGTGACTGTAAAGGATTAACTAAACTGTGTTTCTGTATTACAGTTTGTGACTGAGTTGTGTTACCAAGATAATAGAGAACTTACAACTTCAGACAAGACACAGGTCTAGCTCAAATAAGCAAACATTATGGCGATGCCCCCGAAGAATATTATTGCATTAGATGTTACAAGTAAATGCAGTACTTCCATTTCTTATGCTTTAGACTTATACTGGTAAAGATAAAACGTGTCTTTTTAACATTTTGTTCCCTTATTCCCTCGCTAGAATTAGGCCTAGTATTTTGTGTGCATAAACTCACAGGTGTATGGAAGGCCTCTCCTTCTGTGATCCTGTAGTGGTATGAGAGAGACAGCTACTGTCATATGATCTATTCATCTCCTCTTAGCTGTGAGCACTCCATCGTCCTGCTTTGCATTCTCTTCAGTCACTGCATCACATACACACAATGAGGGAGTGAGATGGAAGGAAAGTGAAAAGGGAGGAAGGAAAAAGGAAGACATGCTGAGACAAAAATTATGTCTGTTATCTGTTATTGCCTAGAGTAGTCTAGCTTTTTGCATTAATGTATAATTCTTAGCATGAAAATTTGTTAAAGTCACCAAGTCAATTTTCTTCAACTTTAAGATATATTTATTTATTTGTGAACACAGCTGCTTGGAGCTGCATGAAGAGCTCCGAGTAATTTCTCACACACTGAAACCATATCATTATGCCATAGCAGGTGATGGAAAAAAACTGAATTGTGTTTCGTATTATAACAATCTAAAGCTACAGCATTATCTCAAAATGTTCTGATGCCTCTATGGGGACTCATCTCTAAAAAAGCATTTGGTCTGGAATAAGGCTTAATTCAGGGCTGTGAAGCCATGCCAAACTATCTGAGCCTGTTTACTTGGGCTCTTGACAGAGAATCTTGACAGGCAAAGACAAGCATTGAGCAGAATGACACTGAACTTGAGTGTCTCTCCAAATCTTCTGAAACTGAAGGGAGAAGTGAATTTTAAATGAAGCTGTGATGACATTTCCAAAGGAAACCTGTTATTGTGGATGTGAACGCACCACTTGTTTTCCAATCTCGCCCCTTACCCAGAGGGGTTATCAAATGAAAACAGTGGTCCTGTTGGATGATGGAGCTTTTGTTCTATTGAATGGCTCAACTTGGACAGGTATAAAAGTCTCAAGCCAGACACAAGTCAAGTGATTTAAAGAGCTAAAGAGAGATTCTTGGAAGTTATCAGTGTATTTTCCTTTGTGTAACTCTTTATTTGAGTTTGCAGTGGCTGTTTGAAATGTGTGTCCATATGACTCTGTTAATGGATTTGCAGTCACTGTCTGTATTTAAATAATAGGGCCTGACGGATATGAAAATTACACAGCACTTTCTCCAATAAAGATAAATGAATGTAAGAAACACATCAGCCAATATTATCAAACAACATATCAGTCTGGCCATGCTATATCAGAAGAAAAATCAAAAAGAGATCACTTTAAGTTCTCTATAGCCTCTCCTAGTCAACAACGTGATCAAATGGAAAAACAAAGAAGACTTCTGCTTAAGTTTCCTTCTGCTCAGATATTCCCTCTAAGTAAAACATCCCTGTAATCTAACATATGTCTCCTCTTGAATTTTAATAGAGATCTCAGTAAAGTCAGATGTTCTGCTCAGATCTGCCAAGACAATAAAACTCATGTTTATCTTTGACTAAAGTCAATCATTTCTTATCCAAGACTAAAGCGGTTTTGTTTGCTAAAGTCTGCACCAGATGTTTTTGTGACATTGTATATTTTCTCATTTGGATAGTTTCACACTGCAGAAACTAAAAGTGCAAACAAAAGTCAAAATTAAACACGCTTGTGTTTGTTGAGTCAGATTTCATGTGAGATATTACAGTCACATTTTCAAAGCAAAGACATTTTTTAAACTAGCATATCACTGTATAAAATCTATACCTATGCCGAACATATATTCCTGATGTAACTGTATTATTCTACCCTCTATCCTCTATCAGGTCGTCTGGCGCTTGGTCAGAAAAACATTCTGTGTCAAAATCAAACACATTGGTATTGCCATGTGCCATAGGTTCACAGCTTATTTACCACAATTAGCTAACAACAGCTCATGCTGTGTTGTGACATGACATGAGCACCTCATAAAATGTAAAAAAAAAATTGGTGGACACTACAGTGTTGACGTGCTGCCAAAGGATGTGCTGCCAAAGATAAGCATGCTCTGATGAATTCCCTCGTTTGGTGCAGACCACTGAAAAACAGCAAACTGAACCAAGGTTCACTTAAAAGTAGACTGAGACCCATGATTTTTGGAGGAGTTCATTTTATTGGTGTGCAGCCTAGTACAGACTGTGAAATGGGTTGATCTTAAAGTATTTCATGTCTCCCTTTTGTCTAATACTATTTCTCCTAAGCATGTTTTAACAGCATTAACTCTCTTGAGCCATCAAAGAGCATTATTTATCAATTTCATTTTCTTCTGGGTAAACTGAACACCAGTCTACATACTCAAATTCTTGGCCTTTGCTCATTTTCTGTGAAGAACATATAAAATAACACATTTTCAGACACTTCACACTGTTCACCCCCTACACATTTATATTGCACATGTGGCGCTGGGGTGAACCCGAGGGGAATAAAAGTGTAGAGGTGCTGTGTCCCTTCACTCTGTTCTTCTCCTACATGGCCTGCTGTTAGGGTGTGCGTATGTGAGGGTGGACAACATGGACAGGCTGCTGACTGGCTACGCTGGCCACTTGTGATATTTTAAACATCTGGTATTTTTTACATTAAAATGTTATTGCTGTATTGATTTAGAATAAAAAATAAATAAAAGAACAACAATGCCATGGGTCCAGCAGACCACTGAGTAACAAAAACATGAACACCACACAAGGGTTAATATTAACTAATGAATTAAATAAGACTTGATAGAGCATTAACTTCCAAGAACTTACACTGAGAATCGCTTCTGTACCTGTAATTCTGGGTGTGGGTTATATGGTGGTGGCTAATTGTGAGACGTGTACATCTGTATAGTGGGTTATGATTTTGTTTTGATGGTGGCTGGTTGTGAGAGGTGTGTTGTGTATAACTGTAACTCCAGGCGTGCTGGCAGGCAGAGGGCTGGCCATGTGTATTTGTCTTGGTGAAGTTGAAGGTTCTTGTGGGCTGGTGAGTTCAGCGCAGGTGAATTTCTCCATGTCCATGCAGCAGCACTCCTACACATCCATCCTCCTGTACAACCTGACACACACACACACACACACACACACACACACACACACACACACACACACACACACACACACACACACACACACACACACACACACACAGACAGGTGATATCAATGTAATAAATGGTTTTACACTTTTATGTGAGCAGGTGCATAAAAGGCACAAGAGAGCAACTTAAAGTGAGGCAAATCTATTAACGGAATATGCAACTAATTAAAAAGTAGTTTTAGGGGCTGCATATGGATTATCAAGATTTTTAAATGTGTCAGTAAAAACAAGTAGGCACCACATGGTACAGCAGAAGACTACATATAGGTGAAATGCTAATCCCAACTGTTCCAATAAAAGTAACTGAGCCAGACAGCATGTCAGTACCAAAATGTAGCTCTTTTATCCTGTGACCATCACTGCAGAGTCACCATGTGAAAAGCCTCTCTGTCAAGCAGCAACCATGACTCTACCAATCTCAGCCTAGGCTCAAACTCCACAGCGTCCGATTCCTGCTACGGAGTGTCGTTATCTTTGGATAAAGGAGAAGGAGGGAATAAGGGAGTGAGATGGAGAAACGAGAACAGTGATGACTTTGGTCAAAGTATAGCATCACTTTTAAGGAAGAATGTAAAATTTGTATTTTAAAGGGACCATATCTCAGATTCTTTTGATATGAGTTTGTATGTAAACATTGTTGAAATTTGAAAATGTATTGTTCACTCCCCAGTCCATCCATTCCATATATGAAAACTGTCAGCTAATTAGAACAGAGTTCATTTGCACAAATCAGTCTTAAAAGTTTAATTCTAATTCTAAGAATAAACAGAAGCTGCAAAATGGTCATGTAAAAAATGAATTACAACTGTACATAAAATGTCACAAACCACATTAAGCCTACAAGAAAGAAACTTAAGGTTGGCATTTCAAGTTTCTAAACACAGATTAAAAAAGACAAAGGTCTTTTTTCTGCCCCATAACTTCCAGGAAAAACAAACAAAGTAAATATCACAATACAGATAGACAAACCTTCCGATACAAATAAATGTAAGCACTCCAGTTCCACCCTGTACATGGCACGGAACAAAGTGCCTGCTGCATTGTTTCTGCTGACCTCAGTTTAGTCTGCTGTCAGCCATCAAAAAGACAAAAAAAAGCCAATCACTTGCAACAAGCCTGCTTGTCATAGTAGTTAATTCACTTTAAAATTAACTTCAGTTTATATGCGCACATTAGTTGATCTCAAAGTGCTCAAAGCAGCCTATGCAACAGCCCTTTGGGAAAGGCACTTAACTTCCAGCTGCTCTGCTGATGATGCTGTGCTGCTCCCAGACTGGCCAGAGTTAGCTTAAGCAGCAAAATGGCAAAATTCCCTTGAATACTCAATAAAGTACATTACATAATGAATATCCATCCATCCATCCATTATCTTCTGCTTCTCCGGGGTTCGGTTCGCGGGGGCAGGATCCTAAGCAATGAGGCCCAGACCTCCCTTTCTCCAGCCACTTCCACTAGCTCTCCAAGGGGGATTCCGAGGCGCTCCCAGGCCAGCTGGGCGATATAGTCACGCCAGCATTTCCCGGGTCTTCCCCGGGGTCTCTTCCCAGGTGGACTTGCCTGTGAGACCTCCCGAGGGAGGCATCCAGGAGGCATCCTAACCAGATGCCCGAAATCACACTCGGCTGCAAACCGATCCAGCGAAAGCTGAAGTTCGCGGCCTGATGTACCCAATAGGACCACATCATCTGCAAACAGCAGCGATGTGACCCTGAGGTCACCAAACCGGACACCCTCCATCCCCTGACTGCGCCTAGAAATTCTATCCATAAAAACTATGAATAGAATCGGTGACAAAGGGCAGCCCGGACGGAGTCCAACACTCAGTGGGAACGAGTCTGACTTACTGCCGGCTATGCGAACCAAACTCCAGCTTTGTTTGTACAGGGCTTGAATGGCTCATAGCAAAGGGCCATGTACCCCGTACTCCCGAAGCACCTCCCACAGAATACCCCAGGGAACACAGTCGAATGCCTTCTCCAGATCCACAAAGCACATGTGGACTGGTTGGGCAAACTCCCATGAACCCTCCAGAATCCTGGAGAGGGTGAAGAGTTGGTCCAGTGTTCCACGACCAGGGCGGAACCCACACTGCTCCTCCTGGATCTGAGGTTCGACTATAATGAATATGTTGCCTGTAAATTATCTGGTCAGTAGAGACACACAAGTGTGAACAGATACTGTTCTCAAACAAGTGCTTAGATGCAGTTTATATCTGGCATTTGGTACTTCAGGAGAAGCTAATTAGAGCTGTGAGTTTACTACCCACATTACTAAGCATCATAAAAGGTACTATTAATTATGTTATAGTCTTCCTGCTGCAGCATGTTAAGATACAAACACTGGTTGCAGGGACAGCTCAGCGGAATAACACTTAACAATCAAAACTTTAACACTGGCAATAATGCTGAGTTTGAATTGATCATATGATTTCCTTTTTTTAGTCTCTATTTGTTTGAGCATTAAGGTTTTGTGTTTCAGTTGTAGTTTACACATACTGAAATGTTGCCACTGTCAAAAGGAAAAGATCCACATCTCTTTCTGAAAGTTTTAATTAGACATGTCAACAGCGAATGTCCCACTTTACGTTCTCCAAGGCACTTATAAAAACTCAACTCTGTCACGGTTGGCTCCTCCCACTACTCCATGTGCTTTTTTTGTTTACTTTTTGATCGTCCATGTGCATTTGTTTCTCCATCTATTCCGGCCCCTTGTTTCGTGACTCCACCCCTGATTGTTTCCACCTGTCCCTCATCATCCCTGTTGTATTTAAGCCCTGAGTTTGCCCCTTGTCTTTGCTGGTCTTTGTTTGATGTTTGAATAGTTTGTAAGCCTGTTCTGATGTGCTGTTTGTATAGTTTGGATTTCTGTGTGCTTTGTCATGTCTCTCCCTCCTGCTCTTCGTATTGGCTACCTGAACCTGGACTGTCATGACCACGATCCTGGATTTGCCCTCAATAAAATTTGCTTATCTCAGCGTATGCGTCTGCCTCCTTGCTCCCCACCGTTACAAACTCCAAAACCTGAGTGTACTGCACAGCACAGACTACTAAACAAAAACATGTTTGAGAGCTTACTCCCAAAAAATATATCGGAGATAGAAAAGAGAAAAAGTTAAAGAATATGAGGGGGAGAATTTGGAAAGCATATTAATTATTCTCAATACATTTTGCTTTATATTTACAGTCCCATTCTACATGTTTTAGCGTCTAATTTGTCCCAGTAGCATTTTCTTTCTTACTGTCCTTCTTATCTCCCCTCTCTTTTTCTCTCAATTTCTGAGAGTGAGTGAAGGAAAAAAGCAACAAAAGCCCATGCTGGGTCCACTGCAGGGTGGTTTCACGAGAGCATAAAAATCCCTTGAGTCTAAAAACTCACATACACACAGCCACACACACAGCGCACGCTGATTACAGAGCACCACAGGACATGACTTTCTCTAACTGCACTGTTTTCCGCTGCCATTTCCCTGGGAACGAAGCCAAGAGGCTTGATCTGTAAAACCTCCCTCGATCCCTCTTCCCCTAATGTGACTGATTATTCTGAGCTTTGTCTCAAACTAAACACCTTTCACAGCACTTACTAACAAACTGCATGCTAGCAACGCACACAAGCACTAAGCTGAATAATAAGCACACTGTGAAGTCTCTCATGAAGCCTCTTATCTGAGCTGTCCTGCAGCACTGGAAAAGTCTCCGTGCACCTCCAGCCAACAAGGATCCCACTTATTCCAGCATATTCTATGTATCATAGTTACATGCTTATAACGTTAACGGGCTGATGGTATCTGTAACCTACACCACTGTGCAGCTATCACTGAGCAGTGTTCAAATGTAAGCACTCATTAAACACATGGATAATAACATCAGTGTTTCTGACATTCATTTTTACCAAATAATATAATTTTTCTGTATTTCTTCAATAAACAGACTGAAGTGAGATGAATGTGTAAACTTCATTAGATAAAGCAAAGTTTTCTTTTTGAGGATTAATTTGCAGTCAAAATTAATATATTGCAATATATCACAATACAACATTGCAATACTTAAAATATCATAGATCTTTAGATATAACAAAAGAACATTATTGTGGCTCAAGTACCAGGGCAATACTGGATTGTGGGGAGTGCAGAGATTCCTACTCTTACTATCAAACTAACTCTGAATAGCTAATTAACTAACTAGCAAACTGAGGAACTAGCTTGCTAGTTGGCTAATTAACTAACTGACGCTGGCTCACTAACTCATATTCAAATGAGGCTGAGAACTGTGCACATAGGGGGGTGGGGGGGGTGTTAGCACTCAAGTAGCTTTGTGTGGGAGGGAGAAAAGTGAGAAAGCTGATATGAACCCATACCAGCAGAAACACTATTAAGGCATACCACTAGGGGGTGCCCGGGGGTGTCCACTATCCACTATGCTCAGCCAGCATGTAGCAGTTCATTATTTCTAGTCAGCTGTTTAAACATGGACCACTTCCTTATTTTTTACACAGTGTAAAGTTTTTCACTAAGTAGTAAAGGGCTTCAATGCCTTCATCTTGCAGGAACTGCTGACACACTCCAGCCACATGAGGTCTAGCATTGTACTGCATTAGAAGGAACCCAGGGCCAACCGCACCAGCATATGGTCTCACAAGGGGTCTGAGGATGTCATCTCGGTACCTAATGGCAGTCAGGCTACCTCTGGCAAGCACATGGAGGGCTGTGCGGCCCTCCAAAGAAATGCCACCCCACACCATTACTGACTCACTGCCGGTCATGCTGAAGGATGTTGCAGGCAGCAGATCGCTCTCCACAGCGTCTCCAGACTCTGTCACGTCTGTCACATGTGCTCAGTGTGAACCTGCTTTCATCTGTGAAGACCACAGGGCGCCAGTGGCGAATTTGCCAATCCTGGTGTTCTCTGGCGAATGCCAAGCGTCCTGCACAGTGTTGGGCTATGAGCACAACCCCCCCATCTGTGGACGTTGGGCCCTCATACCATCCTCATGGAGTCGGTTTCTAACCGTTTGTGCACATTTGTGGCCTGGTGGGGGTCATTTTGCAGGGCTCTGGCAGCGCTCCTCCTGTTCCTCCTTGCACAAAGGTGGAGGTAGCGGTCCTGCTACTGGGCTGTTGCCCTCCTACGGCCTCCTTCTCGTCTCCTGGTGTACTGGCCTGTCTCCTGGTAGCGCCTCCAGCCTTTGGACACTACGCTGACAGACACAGCAAACCTTCTTGCCACAGCTCGCATTGATGTGCCATCCTGGATAAGCTGCACTACCTGAGCCACTTGTGTGGGTTGTAGAGTCCGTCTCATGCTACCACAAGTGTGAAAGCACCACCAACATTCAAAATTGACCAAAACATAAGCCAGAAAGCAGAAAGGTACTGAGAAGTGATCTGTGGTCCCCACCTGCAGAACCACTACTTTATTGAGTGTGTCTTGCTAATTGCCAATAATTTCCACCTGTTGTCTATTCCATTTGCACAACAGCTGTGAAATTGATTGTCAATCAGTGTTGCTTCCTAAGTGGACAGTTTGATTTCACAGAAGTTTGATTTACTTGGAGGTATATTGTGTTGTTTAAGTGTTCCCTTTATTTTTTTTGAGCAGTGTACATAGCCTGTGCTTGCCTTTATGGAAGCGCGCTGCAACGTTAGCATCCCGACTCCACTGTTGTATACATCACTGCCATAACTGCATTTCTTCTGGCAAAAACAAACAGGGTGGGGCTTTAGTTTAGAAATTCACTGAATGTCCTGAAAGCACAGGTGCCTGAGAGCACAGCTGAGTAAACTGTGGATTAATGCTTCATTTGCAATACGTGAAGCAAACTCTGTGGCTGCTATGTTGCTAAAATGCAAGCATGTTTAGCTGTCTATAGTACAAGCTGGGAGACAAGGTCACAGAGTTGTAGTAATCTAGTAATGCAAGTGACAACAAGCCTAATAGTTCTTAGTCAATTTAGCCAACGTAATTATCTCTAGTGCTGAATGTAGACAATCATTCTGGAAAAAAAATAAAATAAAAATTCACCCACTGTAAAACAGATTACAGCATGCAGCATATTTATAGGTATGATGAAAAAAGCTTATTGTACCACATTTGATACTGATACAGATGCTGTTACAGTAAGACACCAACTGTTCACTAAACACCGCAAAAGTTAATTCGATGATACTTCAGTTACGGTTGCTGAGATTACCACAGGCAAAAAAGCACCCACTGACAACTCCCCATAGAGCAGCTGTTGGTTAGAGGGCTATATTTAAGAGGTGAATATATGGTGGTGGTAAACATAGTTTTCAGACTCCAATCCTGGAAAGCCACTACACTGCACTGCTTACTGTTTTCACTTTTGAGATGAACTGGATGTGTTAAAACTGGGTAAATAAATTATGCCCAGGACTGGAGTTTGATACTCCCCAAAGTAGAGGAATGAGTGAAAGGAATACTGATTCCAGAAGCAAGATAAACAGACAAGACAGTCCTTGACACTGAGAAGCTCTCTGGGATGACTAGTGGGGCTGTTGGTGTATTAGCAGAAGGTGTGTGAACTCACTTGATGAGCTTGATGAGCTGCTTCTCCAGAGCGCTCTTGGTGTGGCTGAGGTCATCGATCTCTGTGGCCATTTTGAGCTGCTGGGCCTGAAGTACAGACTGAACCTTGTCCAGTTTCTCCATCAGCTCCTCCCACTCCCTCTGCACTACTCCTAGAACACTGTCAGCACTGTAGGGAGACAGGAGGAGAAGAAAAAAAGAAATGAGAGGTGGAGAGGTGTTAGAAAGTTATCACAACCTAATGACAAGGGACAAGAAGGAAACCTAGTATAATAGTGAAGTAAGTGTATGTGCATTAAAATGCAAAACATCTCACATAATATGAATGACAAAATGTTTTTCTTAAAACCTTCATACATCAGAATGCAGACACTACATTAGTGGGACACAAACATACACAAGGAGGCAGAGGGACCCCAGTGGAGACACTTTGTGTGTATTTCTTCTGTCATAAAACATCCAATCCCTTTAATCATACTGCTGAACTGAGACGGATTGATGCAGCTTGCAGCACTTATTATATCTTATTTGGAAATCCATTATCAGTGTCCTGCTGCGAGCGAAAATCCTGCTTTAATTAGACCCCATCTGAGTCTGCAGTCAAGAGCTGGCTACAGCAAAGCTAGTTTTACAGGAAATGTTCCCTAAATAAAATTTACACAATTTCCTGAAAGTAGTCCATCAGTCAAGTTTTGTACTACAGCTAGGAGTCTGTCATCCAAGATTCAAAGATTTCCATAACTTCCATTACTTGTTAGCCACAGTAGCCTTGTTGCTCCAGTGCAAAACTAAAGCAGCAAACTCCGGACAGTAAACATGCTTTGACCAATAATTTTTTTGATGATGGGAGATTTCTCTCCTCCATCAGATAAGAGAAGTCTGAATTCACTCGCTGCAGAAAAACAGCTTAAATTCAGCTGACATTTTCTACAGTCCTCACGTTGTCTATACTTAACTGCATATGTTGATGGTCAATACATTTACTTCCTGCCACAAATCTAAAGAGCCCCTGCTTTCAGTAACATAAGCCAAAATTAAGTGGCCCTTTTTAGTCGCACAACAGGGAAATTTTACCTCTGCATTTTGACCCATCTGCGTGGTGAAACACCTCATATACACTAGTGGGCTGTGAGCACACTTGCCTGGAGTGGTAGGCAGCCCTTTCCACAGTGCAGATGGGAGGTTAGGTGCCTTGCTCAAGGGCACTTCAGTTGCGTACTGTCATCTCTGGGGATCAAACTGGATCGAAGCCAAATACTCTTAAAGCTTGTGTTTACATACAACAGCTATTTTAATAAATCACATTCATCAAAGTGTCTTCTTCCAATTGACTGGAATTTGCTAGTCCATGATTTTCTACTTGCAGAAAAATGACCAAACATGTTTTTTCCTGACATACATATTTAATGTCCAAATGGGTAAAAAAATCCCATGGTGTTTCATAAAAAGAATAAAAAACTCTTTGCCATCACTGTCAGTGCACCTCTAGTGTTTTGGTGGCCCTAAGTATTTTTTGGGAGCCCCAATGTGCCTAGGCACTGCCCCAGACCAATGGTTAAAAAAGGGGCACCGAGAATTATTTTTCCTGTGAGGTCTCATGCTATTGTTTGCTTGCATGCATGTTCACTTTCAGTCTAATTTCATTCATCTTTAATATGAAAAAGCTTTGATGAATTAATGTGTGAACAAGGACCAGTCTTAATGTAATCCAACATTTATACATATACCACTTATATAGTCTCAAATAAACACCTAACCTTGTTTATAGAACATTAGTGAGCCAGTTACCCTGCTAGCTGACGTACCGTAAAATTAGAGGCTAACTAATAACAGTGACTACCAAAAGTAGTGAAATTATGTTACAAGAAAAAAAATGAGGATTTTGTATATTTGAATCACAACATTGTAATTCTTTGCAAAAAAAAGTTTTCTGACCAAAATCCAAACAAAATGTTTGCAACACAAAATGAAACCAAAACATATATTTATCTTTTAGCTTCTTTTTCTTATCTTCTCCAGTCCAGAGACCCATTAGAGTTATAATTCTCTGGATTGTTATCTTGAGATCACAACTTAACTGTCTTGTGATCTCAACAAAACAAAATTGTAAATTACACAATTATAAATGAAAATTATAGCAACAGCTCATGGCCTCTCTGCACTTCCATATGATTAACCAGTTGTTTTTCTAGCATGTTACTGAACAAAATAATGGCAAGTGGTTGGGATAGTGTAGTGGTTAACACCTCTGCCTTCTACACTGTAGACTGGGGTTCAATCCCCACCTGGGCAAACACCCTACACTATACCAATAAGAGTCCTTGGGCAAGACTCCTAACACCGCCTTGGCCTACCTATGTAAAATGATCAAATTGTAAGTCGCTCTGGATAAGAGCGTCAGCCAAATGCCATAAATGTAAGTTACAATAATGGCAAACAGTAATTACCAAAAAGTTGTTAGGGGGCATCCTGGTTGCTGCAGGGTCCCAAGCAGCCATGCATGTCACTTAACCGGTAGAGCCGGCTCTGATCAAAGCTAATTAATCTCTTCTTGAACCAAACAAAGTGTGTGCAGCAGAGTCGCTCAGTGCAGGGGGTGTTCCAAGACTGGAGTTTAAAAACACTGAACTAGTGGTCTTTGTAGTCTTTCATCACAGCCATTAATACACATTCCAAATTCAAGCACAAATTTCTAACCATCCTAAAGTGGTCCAATTTATTAAATATACAAGCATACTACCAGAGTTTATAGGGGAATGGTATTCAGTGCCATGTCTCACACCAACACTGCTGCAAGACAGCCTGTAGAGGTTGTGACAAGCCTGGGAATTCAGAGGATGTAGTATTCTGCTAGATGGTGTAGGGAAAACACTTTCACAAATCATGCCTTGGGTAAAAGAGAGTGACCGAGGCATGAAAATGCATGGAGTGCAATACAGTATTGTAATAGTTTGCCATCTGTCATCTTATACTGAAAAAGTTGATGCAATGAGTATATTTGATTCAAATAAATCTAATGCAGGTATTATAACAGTTCGCCACACACATGCTATTCTAAGGGGAAAACAGATGTGCAAATGTTACACATTGCACAGCAATTTTTTACCATCTTGTCAAGTGATGTCATCTGTCCCAGAGCTATAGCCTGGCAAATTACAGTGGGTATGGTGCTTTGCAGAATGGTGTATTTATTCCTTGCCAAGACAATGACTCATTCAACATAGATTTTAATTGATGCTAACCCCCTTGCTTCCTCAAGCTTTAAAGGGTGCAGCTGCTGTTTTCCTTTGGTGAATGCTAGTATTTCAGATGAGCACTGAACAGTCCCTTCCATGCTCAATATGCTAGTAATACATCAACAGGTGACAGCTTTTCCAAGGAGCAACAATTCTATGTTAAGTGTTTATTGCTTCTTTGCCTTTGCCAGCCCCTTGATACAAAGGATATTACTCCCTGGGGGTTACTAATATTAAGTATTTAACAGTATTATGCTGTTTGTACTGTGAATACATCTGTGATCTTGCACTCAAGTTCAAAGTTTTTCAGTGAAAATTGCAAAGCAGTCAAGGATAGAAGTACAATTTTTGGTAATTGTTGTTATTAAAACACATTGGTAAACTAATCTGAATCTGTTCGCTACTGGGCCACATCATTAGGCGAGACAATCATGCATTACCTGCAATATATTATTAAAAATGTTTGCAAATAAGGGAAGAAGTTTTATTACAGAAATTAGGAATCTTCATAAAGGAGGCAGCCCAGGTTTCAATATGATAGCTATGAATACAGTATTTTTATAATGACACTGTTGGATTCTCACAAAAAGCATCTAAGTAGAAATGCTTTTTAAAGCATCTAAGATTCAGAGGATCTTATCTATTAACAACAATGGAATGTGTACAATTATTCATTTATAGTAATATGTTTCCATTAAGGTATAATCGCTTACATTTACAGCATTTAGCAGATGCTCTTATCCAGAGTGACTTACATGAAGTGCTTTGTCTATCTATTGAAAGTGTCTTTGCTAGTTACCAATAGCTTAGAGAGAAAGACAGCCCTGAGCTCAGGTACTGCTAGAAGCAAAAGCCACTGTAGATACCCAGAGAAAAGAAAGAGTTGAACACAGAACAGTGCAATACACTACAATACAATATATAAGTGCAGTGCAATATTTTACACTCAATACTTAAACTTGTAACTTGTGTTTTCACTAGCTTAGAATGAGCCCTTAGAGAGCAGGTCCTTTTCTAACATTTTGCGCCGCCATGTTTCTACAATAGCAGAACAGACAACCAAACATCGACTCTAGAAAGCTTTTTGTGTTTTTGTGTTGAATTTTGTGGCACTGCAGCACCAGAATGAAGATGAACAGAAGAATCAAGAGATTGCTCCTGGGGATAGCTAACCTTTTTGTATTGGGGCAAATTTTGGCATATGAAGGATTATACTATTATTTAGCATAAAAAAGGGTGAAGGGAGTGAAAATCCTCGTTATCAAAGAAATGAAAACGTGAAGAAGCAAAACAAAATCAGGACAGGCAACAGCAGAAAACCTGACAGCCACCATACGTTCTACTACGCACTTGGAAAATGAGGAGTGAGGGAGGGGTATACAGTTGGTTTCAATCTGCAACCTCACTGTTAGATGCAGCTTAATATTACACACTGCTGGGGCATTTTTTTTGAAAAGTAGATTCACTATTCCTATTAATAGTTACTGACAATTATTAGACAATTTAGCATTTTGCAATGATTTTATTCTTTAAAATACACACTAAAAACAGCATTTGTTTTAACACAACATGATTTGACATTAACCATGCATTGATTGCTAGCTTTGTGTTTCTCAAGCCATTCATTAATGCTTCTCAGAAACGTTGATATTTTTGCTCTAACCTTGGGCCCAACACATGTACCGGTGTTTGATGACATTAATGTCTTGGTCCATTTGGTGGGATACAGCAAACATAACCTAATATTGGCATATCCGTGCAACGGTGCGAAAACACTGATAAGGCATCATGTTAGAGCAGTCAGTCCCTGATACACCCTCAAAATGCTGCCGACTACACAGTGTGTCCCATGAAACACGAGAATACACCTGCGTAGCTTTAACACAAAAAATGAAGCAAATGAACAGGGAAAAGATGCTCATTTGTATTGAAAACATGTCCCCAAACTTTTGCACAGTGTATATTTTTATATTTTTAAAATGGTTATTGACATTCTAAGATACTACAGAAATCAACCCCTAATGTATTACTCTATACATCACATGGCTTTGCTTAGCTTCAAAATGCAAAAAATATTTATTACAAAACATTATATTTGAACTTTCTCATTAACTTGTCTACAGCACTCTTGTCCCACTCTAACCCAGTATTTAGAAGGCAGTAGATTATTTGCTATTTGTGAAGAGAACAACAACGACTGTGTTCTTTCTTGTTTTACAGAGCTGCCAAAATGTAGAAAGATTTATAATGGGGAATAATTAGAGTCATAATTATTCAGTAAGAAAATTACATCAGGTACATCTGCTAATGAGGGCTCAATCATTCCCCGCCATCCCATAATTAACCTCTAATTCCTTGTCATGCACTCTGTCGCCTGGCCTTTCACACAAGCACTGAGCCTGTGGACCAGGAGATGCTCTCCATTCTAATATATGACTTATTAGCCAACTGAATCAGTTTTGCAATTAGCAAGCGGTAATTGATATTCATTGCAAAGTCGCATACAATCAAAATGCATGCAAGTTACAGAGGACAGCATGAACCCTAAATACAGTAATCACTGTGTGCACCTCTGGAGTTTGGGGCCAGAACCTTTGTTGTTCACTATAGGCTCTATTTACTCAATTGTTTGGGGTTACACTCATGCATTTTGCGTGTGCAAGCAATCACAGCTGATTTACAATTTACTTGTAATTAGGAATTACATGTTTATTTTTTGGGTTATAGGTAGTTGAAATGAAAATGAAAATCTAAAAATGAGAGTTACAAGAAAAATGTTCATCCTCATGACCACTGAAAGGCAGATATTGGGTCTTATTCACTAACTGTTCTTAGAAAGAAATTTCTTCTTAAAACCCACTCCACTTTCACCAAGATTCTGACTTTCACCAGTGTTTTCTTATTTGTGGGTAAGAACAGAATCTACACACTCAAGAGCACAAAGGTGCAAATAATTCTGACATTTAAGAGCACGTCATGAATCTGACATAGCCTTTTTCTCTTTTGGCCTTTGTAAAGAACAAATTTAAGGAAAAACATGTGAAGATATTGGTGAATGAGGCCCAATATTTGTTTGTGTCGGATGAAAAATCTCTATTTAGCACATCCACAGATCTTTGGGTAGCTGTAACTCATTTATTTCCCGCACTGTTATTTGCCAAATTGCTCATTTTTAGCACTAGGGACTTTCAAGGCATTAAAAAGTGATTATTATAAGATCATAAGATCATCATAAGTGTATGAAGTGAGACAGCCTTTACGCTGGAACCAGCTTTTGGTAACTACTGCCATCTGCTGGATTTGGCACATGATCCGAATAAGCATTTGATATGATGAAAATAACCAATGTGAAAACAGAAATTAATGATTGAATTAAGAGCAAATAATATATATGACTTTATTTCTACTTTTGTTAGATCTTTTATTTCTTCTTTAGACTTCCAATTCCACTGTGATCATTTCATTACCTCTTTACACCATGAAGCCTGTTTGAAGGAGGAGAGCAGGCTTATCACCTGAATTTACCTGAATGTAAGGCTGTAAATACTGGATCTGTGGCTGGACTGTTTCCTCCTGTGACTGGTAGAGTTAGTCACTCCGAGTGTCCTCCTGTGGCACAGTTTACACAGTGAGTTACAGCAACATGAAAACGATACTAGACTAGCAACTCTTACTCAGATGGCTTATAGAAGCCATTATATAATTTATTAGCTATGTTTTTTTCTAAATTTAGGAGCTATTTTTAGGGTGTAGCAGCATAGACTGTATACATCACATTCCGTGCTCTGGTGGGCATCTTCACTTTCAGACCAATTCAATTCGGATCACCCAACACTTTAGAGAAACACCAAACCACAGCATACGGGATGGAAATGATGCACAGATGTGCTGGTCCCCACATTCAACTGGTGTGCATTAAGTTACTAAACAAAATTAAAAAGTCACTTAATACACATGATCTGTGTAAGTAAATATTTGCTCCTAATCCGGATAGGGAGAAACTGATTGTTGCAGTATTTTTTCATCTCCACAGTTTGCCTCTTCAAACATCAGTGATAATGAACTGCTTATAAAGGGAAGGAAAGTGGGTGACTGTAATTTGGCAAGCAAATGATGTAGCATCAATATTAAAATACATACAATAATATACTTTAGCTTGGTGAAGGCGCAGTGGTTTCTTCTGACATTGTGTAAGGATGGTATCTACAAAAATGGACAAAATCACACAGCTGAAAACAGCTGTATCAGCCATCTTTAAGTTAAATTCTCTGAACTTCTGTTCACTTTCATAGATAACAGTAAGCCATAAAGCATCAGAAACCACATAAGCAAGGGACTAATTAACAACTTTATGTGGTCTGAGATGGGCATCACTTTGCTTTGTAACGTTGATAGCAGTGGGAAGATAAACAGATCAAAAAGTAACAAAAAAAAAACCCAAAAATTATTTTGGGTGCTAGATTACATGCACTGTATAATCTGTCCAGTCATTTACATAAATCATTAGGTCAATCAGGTGTGTCACAGCAGGTAAGACACAAAACTGTGCACTTTTTCAAACTTTGCACTTCCAAGAGTACTTTTTTCTTTCTGCAAATGAATTGGTATTGCAGCCTCTCACAAAAAGGAAAAACTAAAAAACTTGCATAGGAGCTCCCAAAGCAAATTAAACTCTCGTTCTCATAAAGCTCACAAATGGGCTAGTCAATGAGCTGTTACGATGTGTTAGAGAATTATCAAATACCCTAACCTTCCCCGAATACTGGTCCACCCAACTAAAACATGAAATAACTGTTATAGTTAGTGTATAACGTTATATATAAAACTAAAAGGATGGCCGGCTAGTGTTATACACGCTGACCTTGGTAGCTAGAGTTAGCTAAGTTCACTAGCTAACCTGTTAGCTAAGTAAAAGTCACAAGATTTCGGCTGACGTTAGTGCTGCTAACCCATTTACCGAGCCGGAGCTGATTATAAAATGACTCAAATAGGACGTATGCAGTCTATTAACATGTGTCGTGGGCTAAGTCTGAAAGAACTAAAGTAAGAAATGGCTCACCTGTAGCGTTGAAGGCCCGCTGAACTCCCTGCGCCGTCGGTTTGAACGTTAAACGACCTTCAGGTTTTCCGTTGGCTTTTAAATTTGAATTGAGTGTGACTGCGCGCGCGTTTCTGCAGTGCAGGAATTCCTGATGAGCTGGATCAGGCGCTGTTTAAACCTCACTGACTGTCCTTAAAGGGAAATTTCAGCGCCTTTTGAACATTTCTATTGCTGTGCTTCTGGCAAAATGTGCATTTAAATTCCAGTGTGGTAGCTACGCTAGTGGTGCCGTTTTATGTATGGATTGGCAGGTGTGCATAGACCCTGCACTGAGCCTTCAATTACAGACAGCAGGTCAGCTGTAACATGGAATGAAGTGCATCCTGTGGAATTAAACTTTATCCAGTGACACTGCAGTGGTGTGTTAGTGTGTGCTATGCTGGTACAAGTGAATCACTGTGTCCACTCACTGTGTGTATTAGGCACCTTGGACCTTATAGATGTAAAGTCAGAGAGAGTAGCTAATTTGCTTCTGCAGGGTTTGAGGCAGTCATCCTCCAGTCCTTCATCAGCGGTCAATTGGTGGACAATTCAGGGTCGGGCAGTGAAACTGAGGTGTTTAAAAACTGATCCACTAATGATTTGACAGTGCAATATTTCTCCGAAACAAAAACGTATGACAAATTGGCATAAAGTCAAACAACAGTGCAAATAGAAACCTGAAGGAGTTGACAGAGGAGAATCAGGTATAACCTAACCAGCTCCCATTAGTTAGATTAGATAATGCAGCTAGGCTTGTGTTAGCTCTCATATTGTCCTACAAAGATCAAATATAATTAGTTTTCTTTGGTCTCCTTCTAGATGTCTTGGTTTTCAGAATCAAGATTATTGTGTGGAATCATGACTCTAAAATGTCTGGAATAAAACAATCCATTTGTTGGCGCTAAATTAATAGTGTTGCTAGAGTATCAAGGTGACATTTACTGGCGTAAAGCTCCACATGCTGCTTGTCTTGGGCAGTGATTGCATATCACATTTCAACAATGGGTGTCAGTCAGTCAGTCGGTCGGTCAGTGACTCAGTAAAAGACAGCATGTCTCATCGTCTGTGCTGCTGGGTGGTCCAGCAAACAGAAGACCCTTGTGCTGCATTTTTGAATGAAACTCATACCAGCAGACTCGTCACAATGCCGAGCTCTTGTGTAAAATGTGGAGGTAGGTAGGTCTGGAAACATACTGTAGATTGGATGCAAGGGTCCACTTGAACTTGAACAAGAAATCCCATCTAATGCATGCTTTTCAACATCAGATACACAAACTATGGTGGGTATTGTTCAGAATAGCTTGAAGACATGACTGGATGTCAGACGCTTCAGCTAACACTGTCTTGTATTCTAGATTTTTCCTTTAATGTTTAGATACTTGGCACACATACAGGCACACATATGCATGCTCCCAATCCCACATCAAACTTTATGACTGTATTTGCACAAAGACAGATAACAGAGGCAGAATATGAGATTTTATTACATTATTCAAAATGTACATGTTTACAAAAGAACACGTGTCACTACACGTGGGATTGCATAGACTCCAATATCAGCAACTTCTGACTTACTCAACAATTCACAGAAAACGACCTAAACAAGTCTCTTAGAAAAGTCTTATTGCATTCTGTCTAAAAATATTTCTCAAACTCATTTTTTACTGAACAAAGTGCAACGCTTGAGCGAAAAATTGCACATAATCATGTCCGCCCATGATTCAAAAACAAAACGGAGGCATGTTCTGCTGATTGCATGAACATACATGTCTAAAATCAGCAGCATTCAATTTAGCCATTTTGCGTTATCACTGCGTAAAGAGCGATCATTCAGGCCTGAATAGGCAGAGTAAATGGCATGAGTGTTAGTGTCCAGGTAGTTTTTATAATGGACAACTGGAAAGGAAAAAACAGTTACAGCCTAAACTAAAAGCTACAGAGCTGAGTACTGCAAACCTGATGCAAGTCAGTACAACAAACACAAAATATCTAGAAAACAGTGTTAAATACAACTATAATCAATATAGAATAATAATGAAACCATAAATAGGACCATGCCAAAATTCCAGTATTAGTCAACAATTTCCCAAAGAGAGAGATAATTATACAACATCAGTGTTTTATAGTCAACAAAACATCGAATTTGAGTGCAACATGTGTATCTTTTACTTCCTCCTCTATCTAAAGGACAATTAGTAGGAGGAAAGACATTTCTCTTGTTTTCAGTAAATTAGCACTGTTGAGTGTAGGCTTGGAACATTCTGCTCATTTTTAGTGAAATCATATCGTTCTGGAAGGCCACTTGACGCTGGTGCGTTTTCATCAGTTATGCCTCATCAAATTCACAACAGGTATGAATGAGGTACTTGGTAGGTCTCTGTTGTGCTGAAACTTGACTACTTGATATTAGCTATTATACCCACTTATACTTTGTGCTGTATCCCTGACTGTGATAGTGTTCATACCTTTGGTAAAAAATGGGGGCCATGTCTGCTTGACTCAGGCTTTTGAGTCTCGTCAAAAGAAGAAACGATCGCGTCTCGTTTAGCATATAGTTACATTTGAAGCTGCAGTATAAAAGATTGACAAAATGTATTCAAATGTTTGGTTGTAGTGTACTTTATAGAGGTTCTTTTGAAAAGAGCTACAAATGTGCGCTTGCATTAGCAGCAGTGCCAAAGTGCTGATGCGACACATATTCAGAATTCTGTAGTGTGTCTTTGCATATAAAACTACTTCTGAGATAATATAAAAATGTGCTTGCATAGAATAGGCCTGTATAATATGCCTTTCCTGTAGTTCAGTAATAGCCAGAAAGCCATTACTAAGAACATATATGCCCGTTCTTAAAGCATCTGAAACGCTAAAATGCATCTGAAGCCCTAAAATACAGATACTATATAAAACCCACCGAAGCATAAAATACTTGGCACATAGGGACAGTTTAGGATAAAAAAGATTAAAATAAATGACAACATAAAACCCGTTCAAAAAATCTGCAGTGTCTATGGGCAGTCACTTCCATCATAGATGACTGGCTTCTCCGTGGTCAAGTGGAAGTTGACTTTCTTGGAGATAAACCTAGAGATACAATTACAATGAGTGAATGAAGACAAAAGGGACACCGACATACAACCATCTAAAACCATCTGTTTAATAATTATGATTACAATCACAAAAATGCTGTAATATGTGTGGAGCACATCAACAGGAGTCACCACTAAATTAATATTTACTGGAAACTTTGTGCTTCATTTGATCCAGTCTACATAAGTCCATATGACTGCCTTTCTGTCTATCTACTAGTCATAGCCTTTGTGCTTTCCCAAAAATGCTTGTGTCCTTGGGGAGTGTACCTGGAGAAGGAATTGTCAAAGATGAGTGAGTAGACCCCAGGGTTCCTGGCTTTCAGCTGACCCTGAATGGTTTCTTTGTGTGCGTTACAGCGAGTCAGGGGGATCAGAACCTAAAGCACAAAACAAACACTCAGCGTTCACTGCCTTCTGTAATGATAAAAGCTCCAGCGAGGCTCTCTAAAGGTATATATTTATGAGCTGGACTGAAACTGAAATCAGGTTTCAATATGATAGCAATGAATACAGTATTTTTATAATGACACTGTTGGATTCTCACAAAAAGCATCTAAGTAGAAATGCTTTTTAAAGCTTCTTTAAAAAGTGCAGCATCTAAGATTCAGGGGATCTTATCTATTAACAACAATGGAATGTGTACAATTATTCATTTATAGTAATATGTTTCCATTAAGGTATAATCGCTTACATTTACATTTACAGCATTTAGCAGATGCTCTTATCCAGAGTGACTTACATGAAGTGCTTTGTCTATCTATTGAAAGTGTCTTTGCTAGTTACCAATAGCTTAGAGAGAAAGACAGCCCTGAGCTCAGGTACTGCTAGAAGCAAAAGCCACTGTAGATACCCAGAGAAAAGAAAGAGTTGAACACAGAACAGTGCAATACACTACAATACAATATATAAGTGCAGTGCAATATTTTACACTCAATACTTAAACTTGTAACTTGTGTTTTCACTAGCTTAGAATGAGCCCTTAGAGAGCAGGTCCTTTTCTAACATTTTGCGCCGCCATGTTTCTACAATAGCAGAACAGACAACCAAACATCGACTCTAGAAAGCTTTTTGTGTTTTTGTGTTGAATTTTGTGGCACTGCAGCACCAGAATGAAGATGAACAGAAGAATCAAGAGATTGCTCCTGGGGATAGCTAACCTTTTTGTATTGGGGCAAATTTTGGCATATGAAGGATTATACTATTATTTAGCATAAAAAAGGGTGAAGGGAGTGAAAATCCTCGTTATCAAAGAAATGAAAACGTGAAGAAGCAAAACAAAATCAGGACAGGCAACAGCAGAAAACCTGACAGCCACCATACGTTCTACTACGCACTTGGAAAATGAGGAGTGAGGGAGGGGTATACAGTTGGTTTCAATCTGCAACCTCACTGTTAGATGCAGCTTAATATTACACACTGCTGGGGCATTTTTTTTGAAAAGTAGATTCACTATTCCTATTAATAGTTACTGACAATTATTAGACAATTTAGCATTTTGCAATGATTTTATTCTTTAAAATACACACTAATAACAGAATAGAGACAAACAGTGAATGTTTTTTAGTGAATGAACCCTTCTGGGAGATGACTAACAGGAGTCGGCTGTCTGTGTGTGTGTGAGTGTGAGTCACCTTGGCCTGCTCCACAGGCGTGTTGATTGATTCTCTATAGACAACACTAAAGGCGATGCTCTTTGGCTCGGAGGAGAAGACCCAGCCGACAGTGGGGCCGTGGTCGCCAACGGTGATGGAGATGACACTGTAGCAACTGGACTTCACGAAAAGCTCCCGCGAACTGTCACCAAACTTGGAGATCTCGTCGATGTGCAGTAGCACACTGGAGCTACAAAAAGATATTGGAACACCAATGACCTTTACCATTTTACGCTAGAGATTGTTGTTATTCGAAAATATGGATCTCAGAACTGTCTTAGTATTTGTTTACCCATTTGGATTGTATGACTTTGAGTGTGTGATGTAGAACTACAGATAATGTCAGCCCACAAGGTGTATGTATGGGAATGTATGAGCTGTTCATGGTAATGTAATACAAAAAAAAGAAAACTGCGCAACTCTGCATTATTATTTTGTAGCCAAGCTTGTTGTATGTAAAATCTCATAAGAAGTAGTAGTAATCAACAGATGAACTGACAACAAACATTCAATACACATTTTAGTTTGGCCCAAAGTGCAGAAGGAGGCTCCACTTCATTTTAATTAATTTTCACTCATAGGTTACACTAACTTCAGATTCTCATCTCAGACCTGATCTGACATAAAGACTGCTAAGTGCATAGATTTGAACTGACCGTTGGCTGATAAGTGCAAATGGAATTCAAGCACAGGCTTGTAAATCGAGTCCCCTGGCTAATGAACTGTGCATGAATTGTGCATATTCTCACGTGATTTCTCCGGATTTGAGGAGGTTAATTTCAGCGTCTTGAACTGTCGGGGGCAGATCCTCCTGCTCCTCAGCAGTCATGTCACCGAGGGTGCTCCTATGAGAAAACACAGGACTGAATTTGCCAAATCAACAATATTAATTTATCCATTTAAACCTACTGTGAACTGTTGTCACTGTTAAAGCAAGCTGGGTTATAGTTAAATATACTTAAGACAGTGGGTCCACTGATAGAGTAATTCAATTTGGCACTGTTGTCATGTGATGTATACTGGGTGCATTAACTCACAGGTCCCTGGTGGGTCTGCCCTCAGCCTCCCCCTCCTGTGATTCCGCGGTGGTCTGAGAGAGAGAGTCACTGTCATACAGTCCATTCACCTCCTCCTCAGTGATAATGTCGAAAGCTCCATCTTCCTGCTTTGCATTCTCTTCAGTCACTGTGTCACAAATAAAAGGAGAGATAGAGAGAGAGAGAGAGGAGAGGAAAGAAGAAGAAGGATGGAGAAAGGAGGAAAGTAGAGGAAAAGGGAAAAATAAACCCAGAAGCTGACAGTCAACCAGGCTTATAATCAGTAACCCGTTATTGGCTAAAGTATATCGGCTTTATGAATGAATGAATAGTTGGTAGGGCAAACTTATTTATAATATCACCAAGCCATTTTACATCAACTTTAGAGTTTGTATTTATTTGTAAGCATGACATTTAGCTGCCAGAAGAGCTCAAGTCAATTTCTCACACCATCTAATTATGTCACCTAACAGATGAAAAACAGAAATAGGTTTCTTGTTGAAGCAGATTTAAGCTACAGCATTATCTCAGAATGCCCTGATGTCTTGAAGCATAGTTCAAAGTCAGTGAGTATTGGCCAATAAAAGTACTATAAAGGGAAACAAGGCTAAATGCACATATATGAATCCACCTGTGTCTGTTTACTTGGGTTTACTGGCAAAGCCTTCTTCAAAGGCAGACAAAGACAGGCATTGAGCAGAATGACACTGAACCTGAGTGTCTCTCCAAATCTTCAGAGAACGATGGGAGAAATGAATTTTAAATGAAGCTGTGATGACATTTCCTAAGGAAACCTGTTATTGTGGACGCGAAATGCACCACTTGTTTTCCAATCTCGCCTCTTACCCAGAGGAGTTATCAGAATGAAAACAGCACTCCTGCTGCAGGATGGAACTTTTGTGATGAAGCTGTGTTCTCCCAACAAAAGCTGTTCCCAAAGGAGTTACTGACATTATGCACCCCTTCAAAGACAAACTACCATTCACACAAGCAAGTACCCAAACACAATGTACCCAATTTTCCAATGTACATCTGAGATTAGATATAAGATAATCCACTTGCAAAAACAAGGGCAAAGAAAATAGAAAACAACAAAGCTGGAGTGGAATGACAGATATAAAGAACACTGGACTCTGCAAGACCTGCAACTGTGCAAGACCTGCTGGACCACAAGAACTGTTACCATCCTATAAACAGAAAAAGAGGAGAAAATCAAGCTCCACTCTTGCTTCAGATCTGAAACCATCCACAGCTGTTTCCGTCCACCCTTCCACTGTTAGAAGTCAATACTATGAGTCTGAAAGGGTGTGTAGCTTTTAAGAATACATTACTGAGAAAAAGAATGACAAAAAATAAAGTATAAGACTGGCCATTGGAGTGTTAGGTTTTATGGACTGTTGAGTCTAAAACAAACTGAAAACAAGACAAGGCAATATGAACGCTTAGTGCTTATATTCCATATAAGCCCTAGCAAAGATCTAAAACCACAGAAAAATAAGACAATCACATTTTTTTTTCATTAGTGAAATTTTCACGACCAATAAAATAACGAGTTTAAATCAGCCAATGTCTTCTGAACACTTCCTTACCGCTACCATCCTAACAAAGCTTACAAATGACTTAATAATTAACTCCTGTGTTAAAAAAAGATGGGTTAGATAACTGACAAAAATGTGAAGAGAATGAAGTGCACAGTGCTTACAATGGGAGCAACTGTACCTGTTACTCTGGGTGTGGGTTTATAGGGTGGCGGTGGGCTGGCCGTGTGCGAGTGCCCTGGTGGTGCTGGAGGTTCTTGTGGGCTGTTGAGTTCAGCACGGGTGAATCTCTCCACTACAGCGCTGTGCTGTGTGTAACACTCCCTGCAGCAGCGCTCTTTCTTCCCCCCGTACTTCGTCATTACAAAATTATTACTGCAGTAGTAGCAGAAAATCCGCCCACACAACCTGACACACAAATATATATTAGACAGCTGGTTTTATCAACCAATTATTCTAAATATTTCACCTTTAAACAGTGTACAAAAGACTAAAAAATTGTAACTTAAAGTCGGACAAGTCTTCACCAAACAGGCAAGTATTTAAAAAGTAGTCTTAAAGGGCTGCTCGTGGGTTTATTAAGATTTCTGAATGACTCATAAAGACCAGGAAGCAGTACATCGTTTCAATAAAGGCTACATACAGACTCAAACGTTACGATAGTAACAGAACTGAGCCAGACAGTGTGGGTGTCAGTGCCCAGTGAATTTATTCTGAGTGGCCACCTGCAGTGATGCTTGCGGAGCCACCAAGTGAACTGGCTCTGGCAACCAAGACAGTGTGTGGCCTCTTTGTCGAGCAGCCACCACTGCTCCTCGGCCCTCAGCTTCTGCTCAAACTCCAGAGCGTCCGACTTCTGCCACAGAGCATCTTTATCCCTGCAGGAGATTTGAAGATGGATAGAAATGAAGACAGTAAATAAAAAGGAATAAAAAGGACAAAATCTAAATGAACACAATTCATTTTCTCTTAATATACACAGTCATATGCAAAGGTTGGGGTGATCCTGGTCAAATGACATGTTTTGTTGATTATCGAAGTGAAGATAAATGAATAAAGTGCTCCTGTATGGAAAGTGGAGCTGAAAAAAATGGACAAATGCTCGGTGAGAGTGTGTATATATACACAGTTTATGGCCAAAAGTATATGCACAACCATCCTAATTATTAAGCTCAGGTATTTCAATCACACCTGTTGCTAACAGGTGGATAAAATTAAGCAAACAGCCGTGCATCTTGATAGAAACACACTGGCAGTAGAACGGGTGATACTGAAGAGCTCAGTGACTTTAAATGTGGCACTGTCATAGGACACCACCTTTTCCACAAGTCAGTTTGTGAAACGTCTGTCCTGCCAGATCTGCTCCAGGTAAATGTAAATGCTATTACTGTACAATGAAAGTTTCTTGGAGCAATGACAGTGCAGTCACGAAGCGGTGGTCTATGCAAACAAAGCCTATCCTCTGTTGCTACACTTGCTACAGAGTTCCAAACTGCCTCGAGAACATCAGCAAAAGCTGTGTGTTGGGAGCTTCATGAAATGAGCAGCTAAACACAAACCTAAGATCTAAAAGCGCAATGCCATGTGTTTTTCAGGGTTTGGGCTCGGAAACAGAACACACTAAAGACATGGTTTGATGATTTTGATGTGGAGGAACTGTGGCCTGCACAGAGCCCTGACCTCAACCCCAATAAGCACAAGTAGGACACATGGAGCATTCATTGCTGCATGCGAAGACATGAAGACATCAAAGCCTGACCTCAGAAAGCTCTTTAGTCTCAACGGGCACAAATCCCCACACTCCAAAATATTGCGGACAGCCTTCCCAAAATGATGGAAGCTGTTCTATCCTTCAAGTTCCATATTAATCCCCATGGTTTTGGAATTGGATGTCCAACAAGCTCATATGGACCTCATGCATAGGTGTCCACATACTTTTGGCCATAGTGTCTACAACTGTCTGCAAACTGTCTACAACCTTATTTAAAAACAGAACAAGCGTAAGTGCTTAGAGCTGAAGGCAAGATCAATAGATCAAAGAAGCCCCCAAATTATATCAAATGTGCTTAAACATTGGCAAGTAAATCTGCCAAAAATAGTAGTCTTAACAGAGCTATAATACTGAGTCAATACCAGGTTCAACTTTACAGTATTTGGCAGATTAACCTGAAAGTGGTTTTGTTCCAGCTGGTCTGTCAATGAGTTCACAGCCAGATTCCTTTAACGGATATAAAACAAGTGCTCAGAAGTGTTTATTACCAACATGTAAAGTTAAGTATGTGTGTTGTATTGTTTAAGCTGCATCCCATATAAATACCAACACCAAGTGAATAAAGTTTCAGGGTTTCTGTCAAAGCGAAATGTTCCACATCCCTTTCTGACAGGTTTGGTTTGTTTACACATATCAAAAGTGAACACTGCACTTCTCTAAGGTATTTACAAATGAAACTCTGAAAGTCTGGACATAACGTGGTGATCATCCTAGCACAGGATAGACTAGCAAAAAGCAGGAGTAAGAGAAAGACAATGAAGAGCAGAAGGAAGATTACATATACAAAAATTACATATAATTTTAAGTCTGTCTTTTCTTTATATTTTCTGTACTGTTCCCCATTATCCAACAATTTCTCACTCTGGTTATATTACTGTCCTCTTTATTTCCCATTGAGTGATTGAATAAAGCATCAAAAGCTCATACTGGGTCCACTGCAGGGTGGTTTCCTGAGAGTGTAAAAATCTCCCTCATTGTTCCTCCCATGATGGGACTCGTTCAGAACTTTGTCTCAGACTAAAACATTTTTTATGGCACTCACCAATGAATAACATCAAGCCAAATAATGATCCCACTGTGGAGCCTCTCACGAAGCCTCTTAACAGAGTATTCCTACAGCATTGCAACGACCTTCTCCCTCACCTCTACCTGCACCTCCAGCCTGCATAGATCCCACCTACTCCAGCCTATTCCACCCATATTCCACTCTGCTGCGATCACTGAACATTGTTCAGTGTAAGCAATATTGCTCTTTCCAAATATCCTCTTTTTTCGAAAGTAAAACTAACAAACAAACTATAAACTTGCGCATAAAACTAACTAACTCACTAACTTTTGTTGACAGATTGAAGACTCTCTATCAGGGAGCGCTATCACCACTCAAGCTTTTGCGCATGCCATCAAAAGAAGGAAAACTGATATGAACTCACACAAGCAGAATCTCATTAACGCTTATTTGGCTGTGGATCCAAAATTATGTGGATATGAATTAAAAGATTTAAAACTGTACTAAACATGTCCAACATAAGATTAGAGAATAGCTGATACTGCTGCGGTTCAGGTACCACACCAACTGTCTACGTCTAGGTCGTAGAGCTGACCAGAGAAGTGCAAAGCAAGGGTGCTTCATATTAGTGACACTGTGTATCAAACAGAACTCTCTATCCAGCAGCTCCTTCTAAAATGCTTGCAGCAGCCCTGTAGCCTCTGTAGACATAAAAATCAGAGTTTATGAAAACCTTTTGTCTGTCTTCATGTACATTTTTTACAGGCTTCAGTGCTGGACAGCCCTTCTTAGCTCATTACTAAGCTTTTCATGAATTGAGATGGACATGTTAAAGCTGGGTAAGTAACTTGCATGCAGGACTGGAGTTTGTTAATTCTCGATGTGGAAGAATGACTGAAGGGAATACTGATGAGAAAGAGGTACAGAAGCAAAATAAACAGAACTGAGAAGCTGTCTGGGATGACTAGTGGGGCTGTCAGTGCATTAGTTGAAGGCGTGTGAACGCACTTGATGAGCTCAATAAGCCGCTCCTCCAGAGTGGACTTGGTGAGGCTGAGGTCGTCGATCTCTGCAGTCATTTTGAGCTGCTGGGCCTGAGCCTCAGACTGAACCTTGTCCATCTTCTCCCTCAGCTCCTCCCGCTCCCTCTGCACTACTCCTAGAGCTTCCTCAGCCCTGTAGCGAAACAGAAATAGAGAGATTGAACAAGAAAAAGATAAAAAGAGAATGTGGGAGAAACATCACAACAGTGAGTGGCAGAGAGTGAGAGAGAGTGTGAGAGAGAGAGAGAGAGAGAGAGAGAGAGAGAGAGAGAGAGAGAAAAGGGGTAAATGCAGAGAAAGAGAAAATTAGAAAGAACAAAACTGCATAAAGAATGAAACTCAGATAATCCACAGAAAATGTAAGACAGCTCACAGAAGAATGACAAATATCACGTTTCATAAAACCTTCATACATCAGTACGCAGACACTGCATTAGTGGGACACAGACATACACGTGAGGCAGAGGGACCCCAGCGGAGACTCATACTGCTGAAAAGAGATGGACTGTATTAGCCTGCAACACTTCTTATTATATCTTATTTGGAAATCCATTATCAGTGTCCTGCTGCGAGTGAAAATGCTTTAATTAGACCCCATCTCAGTCTGCAGTCAAGAGCTGGCTGAAGCAAAGCTGACTTTAAAGGAATGATTCACAAAAATCAAATGTATATGTCCGCAGAACCGTTCTGTGGGATGACTTCATGACAGTTATTTGCTCACGGGTTCTATATTTACATCTGTATTGTGCCACTTCACCCTGTGTATTTTCAATAGCGAAAAATAATCAAATCAGAACATCCTGCTGGAGGTGTGTGTAAAGCAGGGAAGAGTCTGAGTTTGAGTAGTGTGAGTTTATTTAATTATCAGGCTTTAAACAATGCCAGTGCTGCGCACCATCAGCTGTAATCACAACCTCTGCTCATATAAATATGTGCGTGTCGTGTGCCGTTCTGCACCTCACTGCAACTCACGTTTTCTTCATAAGGGTTGCAATAAACAAGGATTAGAAAAAGTACAAGGAACAAAGCAATGAAGGGATGGTTTCATCTCTGCTATATACCTTTATCATCAGCTCTGGCACTGTCTTGGTTGATATTAATTGTAGCCCCAGAATTAAGTGGATCACTACCAAACAGTGCCGTGCAAGTTCCATTTCAACTAACTGGTGCTTTGCTCATACAAATGTAAACATTGTGGTGTGGAGTCACAGACAGCTGAAATTAAACCTATTCCATGGTGTTCTAAGCTAAAGCCTGCTGGGCCAAGCTAACACTGACATAGTTAGTAAGCAAAAAGTGCCACCCACCACACTAGCTTCTGTTTTTCCCCTCTGTCTCTTTCTAGTTGATCATGTTTGAGGAGAGTTTGGGAAAGAGAGGGAGAGTGAATGCATTTGTGTGTGTAGAGGACTGTGTATCTGTGTGTGTGTGTGTATTACCTTGTCACACTGTCTCGCAGCTCCTGTATTTCATTCTCCCCCTGCCGTATCAGACTCTCAACCTCAGTGATGTGAGAATCTTTCTCCTCCATCAGATGAGAGAAGTCTGAATTCATTCCCTGGAAAAACAGCTCAAATTCAAGGTCAGCCTGCATTCAGCATTTCCTCCACGTCCTCGCTTTGACTACACTTCACTAAACATGTTGAACATGCTTACAGTATAAAAAGCCAAAATCTGAAGATACCTTACAGAAGAGAAAATACTTCCAAAGCTTCAGTTAACAATAAGCCACTGCTTTCTAATACCTAAGCTTTAACATTCAACCAAGTGACTTCTCTGGCATGAAGAGCAGGTTAGGCCTAAATAAAGATTTGACAATTTTCATTTCCAAACTACTGTTAAAAACAAATATTGACACTCCAAAGGTGGTTTAAGGTGGTGTAAAGGTTTGAGTGCTCATGAGTGCTGACATCACAAGGCATTATTCCTGAGACAATACTGTCACTAATATTTAAATATATTGTTTTCCTTTAAACAAATTTGGTTGGCCATTACATTTATGGCATTTTGCTGATGCTCTTATCCAGAGCGACTTACAATTTGATCATTTTACACAGGTAGGCCAAGGCGGTGTTAGGAGTCTTGCCCAAGGACCCTTATTGGTATGGTGTAGGGTGTTTGCCCTGGTGGGGGATTGAACCCCAGTCTACAGCGTAGAAGGCAGAGGTGTTACCCACTACACTAACCAACCACCACCATTAATACATAATGTAGTGTGAAAACATGCACATTTTTATAAAAAACACTGTGTGATGCTGCATTTTAAAAGTTTGAACAAACGTTTAATAAACACAGGTAAATTAGACCCGGTTGTTTATTCTAGACCTTACATCACCTTGCTTAGCCTCAAACTATTTCTCACAGTTTTCTGGTCAGGTAACATTATGTATAACCTCCGTCTGAGTAACTTACATTCTTTGTCTAAAACAGTTGTGTCCTACTCTGACCCTGAGTACAATGACTGTGCTCTTTCTTATTTTACAAAGCTCTCAAAACATAGAAACCATTATAATGAGGAATGATTAAAGTCATGACTATTCAGTAAGAAAATTACATCAGGTACATCTGCTAATGAGGGCTCGAGGATTCCCTGCCATCCCGTAATTATCCTTAATTTCTCATCATACCCCCTGCCATGGACCTTGAAATGCTTCTTGTATTTCTTATCAGCCAAGTCAATCAGTTTACAACTGGCAATCCAGTGATGGATCATAAGATGAAAAATAGCTGTGAGGTTGTAACTTTGTCTTTTTTAGCTTTTTATACATATTAGCTTAATTTCATATAATATTGCTACACTATGCAAGTATTTACATCAATATGACAAATCAACTTTGATAATAAATGGTAGATTGGGTGTAGGTTTTTAAAGAATTAAGTTAAAGATGGTAGTTTGTAATTTAAAAAGTTATTACTTTGTCATGGCAAATGCAAATATGGGGTTTGGGGCCAAATCCACATGCTTTGTAGCTCACGATATATTATATGGGACAACTCATGATCTAGCCAGATGACTAGTGACACATATTAGAATTTGGGCAGCATCTGAGTTAAAGCAGGAAAAAAAAACATTAAAGATGTAATATCCAAGTGATTTCTCTAGATTAATTTCAAACTTGTTAAAAGCAGACTTTTTAAACTAAGCCCATTTTCCTGCAAGCACCACAGTCCTAAGATCAGACCTTGCTAGTAGAGCAAGTATGTCTTTAAACCCTTATAACACTGAAGATGCTGGTAATACTCCAAACAGAATTTAGATACAGCATAGTCTTCTTGTTACATAAACACGGTGAAGGTAGGTGAAACATCTACAGACCTCTAATTCTGAGACTTTGGCCTCCAGACTGGACGTCTTCACTTTTTCCGTCATCAGCTGTGCTTTTAAGCTCTCAAGCTCTTCACTCAAACTCTGGGCAGAGGAACACAAAACAAAAAAGTTTTTGAGGTGATGTACTTTATGTGCTTTTCTAACTCTGACAATTTGTCAAAAGATGTCCTTGACGGAATGTCTTTAACATGAGGGATTTCACAATGAGCAAACAAATGGTGAAAGAAAAGCTCTCCTTACCTTCACTTGGCTCTGGTGTGCCATGTTTTCTGTGCTCATCTGAAATTTCATGGCTGTTGTCTCTTCCCGTGCTGCCTCCCTCTCACTCTCAGCTTTGTCTAGCAGTTCCTTCAGCTCCAACACAGTCTCTGGAAGCTTCTCCATCTGCTGGAGCTCCTCTTGGAGGCTGGCATTCTCCTGTCGCAGTGCTGCCATGCTGGCATTCACCCGGTCTGTCTCTCGTTCGCCCTGCTCCTCCAGCTCCTGGATTCGAATGGCCTCAGCCGACCAGCGCTCCCGAGCCTCCTCTCGCTCTGCAGTCAGCCGGCAGATAGTCATTCCCAGCTCCGCCATCTCTGTATTGGCTCTGTGGAGTCCTTCTCTGGACTCTGCACTCTCCAGCATCAGTTTCTCATTCTGTGTCTTGAGCTCAGATACCTCCTTATGGACTCTGGCTAAGTCAGCCTCTAATTTAGTCCGCGTAGATCTTTCTGTGTTCAGCTGAGATGATATCTCCACTACATGTTCCTTCGACTGCATTAGCTCACTCACATGGGCTCGATTCTGCTCCTCAACTTGTTTCTTGAGTCCTTCCGTCAGGGTCTGTAGCTCTTCACAAGACGCCTCTTTGACTTCCAGTATGGCCTGAACTTGTAACTTCTCTTCTATGGCACTTTGCAATTTGGCCTTCAAGTCTACCAACTCCTCCTGGAGCCTAGACACCTCTTCCACATTCAGCCCCAACTGTTCCTGTAATACAGCAACTTTTAAGGCCATCTCTTGGGCTTCCTTTGCTTGACAGGCACTTGTCTCTTTCTGAGCCTTCTCCACTGCTCTTCTCTGCACCTCCAGGCTCTCCATCATCTCCTTCTGTCTCACAAAGGCTCGCTCTGCCTCAGCCTTTCCAGCCTCTAGTTCTTTCTCCCTGACTTCGAGCTCTTCCACTCTTGCCTGGAGTTGCTCACACAGCCTCTCTCGATCTTCCAGTTGAGAGTCTCTGTCCTTCAGCTGCAAGGAGAGATTTGCTTCGTTGCGTCTTGACGCCCCAAGGCTTTTCTCAAGATCGGAAATCTGGCCGTTGATGTTGCGTAGCTCATCCTGCATGGCTGTGAGAGCAGCTTTGACAGTGCCATGCTCCTCTCTGAGGTCCCTGTTCTCCTGCTCTAACTTGCGGACTATGCCCTTTGACTCCTCTGCCTGTAACTTTGTTTTTTGAAGCATCTCGTCCAGCTCACGGTTCTCCTCTCGCATCCGCTGTTCCCGCTCATCTACCGTCACTTTAGCATCACTGAGCTGTCCTCTGAGCTGCTTGTCAGATGCTCTCAGCCCAGTCAGCTCAATTTCTAATGCAGCCTTACTTTCTGCCAGCTCCTTCCTGGTCTCCTCATTCCTCTTTACTGTTTGTAGAAGCTTGCTGTTCACCTCCATGAGCTGGGTGCACTGCTCCTTGTATTCATCAATCTTTTTGGCCTGATCTTTGGCACTAGACTCAAGTTCTATTACATTCCCACTCAGGCTCTGCCTCTCCCCTCTCAGCCGCTCAGTTTCAGCCTCCAGGTGTTTGATCCTCTTGGCACTGGAGAGAAGTTCAGTCTCTTTTGTCCTGATCTGTGCTGTTAAGCTTTGGAGCTTCCCTTCCAGAGTTTCTTTTAGAAAGCTCAACTTCTTCTGCAGCTCTTCTCTTTCCTCAAGTGACCTCTTCTTTTCCTCTGTGGTCTGCTCCTCCATTGTCTCTAGTGAGCGCTGAAGGTCTTGCAGCTGTTTCTGGAGGTTGCTGGCTTCCTTTTCTCTCACTGCCAGCGCTCCCTGAAGTTTATCCACATCATTACGTTGGTCTTCTGCCTGTTTCTTCAGTTTTTCACCCTTCTCTGTTAAAGCCAATATTTTCGTCTTTCCATCCTTCAGGGCTTGATCTTTCATTCTCAGCTCCTCGGCCAGGCGTTCAGCCTGCCTCCTCTTCTCTTCTCCATCAGCTAGTGCATCTATTCTCCCTTTCTCTGCTTCCTTCAGTCCATCCAGAAGCTCGTGGATCTTCTGGGCTGAGTCAAAGTGGCTGGCTGCCCTTTGCCCTTTTTCCTCAAGCACCCCATCCAATTTAGCTATCAACTCCTCATTCTTCCTCTCTGCAACAACCAGTTTACCTTGAAGTTCCTGATGTGCTGCCTCTCTGATGGCCTCACGTCCCCTCAGGACATCCAGCTCTTGCGCCAGGCTCTGCTCCCTCTCACTCAGGCCCTGCAGTTTCAGCTGAAGCTCCTGGTGGTTAGCCTGTGCCGCTAATGAGATATCCAGCTGCCTCTGGAGTTCAGTCACCACTTCACGGAGCTCCGTTGCCTCTCCACCAAGCTGCTGGATATGCTCAACAAGCTCTCGCTGCTTCAGTTCTGACTGATCCAGCTCTAGACGCAACTCATCTACGGCGCTGCTGGTAGAGTCGGACAATGGCTCGGTAAGGTCAGCCAACAGACTGGACCCCAAGTCTGGACTACAGGGTAACTCGGGAGCTTGCTATCAGAGAAACAGCAGAGATGGGAGAGAGGGTGAGGTTAGAATAAGATAGAGTCACATGCAAACAAAAGGCTAGAACCAACACTTTATTTTATCTATGTCAGAGGTGGGCAGCAGCTACTTCAATTTGCTCAGTTACATATACTCAAGTAATATGTTAGCAGATTTACGGCAATTTAAAATGAAACAATCTACGTTTTACAAGTTAGCTGTTAACATTTAGATAAGTTTCTTTTTGTGTGCCAAGTTTCTTTTTTTATATCCCAATTTTCTCCCATTTATAACTATGACAAATTCTACACACTAACTAGGTGTTTCCCCTCATGACATGATGCTACCAAGCTGGCAGGGTAACTTCCCTTGGGATCCTGGATAGAATTTCACTGTGCTACGTTAGTAAGAGCATCTGTATTGCATTGTAATTGGTCATATTTCACATATTGGAGATTTATTATTTTAGATTATATCAAGAGTGCATGAAAAAAATAAACATTCCCAAAAAACATCAGCTCCTATGCTTGATATTTGTTCCACTGCAGTACGGCAGTTTTTTTTAACCTGGAACTTTTCCACTTCTACTCAAGTTATTTTTTATAAACTTATATTTCAATCATGGTTGAACTGAAGTAAACACAGTTTTACTTGAGTGTGGGCCTCTCTACCAGAGTTATAAGCTATTTTCATCAGTACTTGATTAAGCTGAAAAAAGAGCATAGAAATCTACAAGCCATTACAAGTCATGAGACAGCCTTTGATGGAATCAGCTTTTGGTGACTACTGCCATCTGCTGGATTTGCATGATCCAAGAAGGCATATGACATGATGAAAATAACCATTTTGAAAATAGGAAGGAATACATTTACAAACAGCTAATAATATATGTTTGCCTCTTACTTTTGTTAGACCTTTTATTCCTCTTTACTCTTGTTATATTTCCAGTGTGATTATTTGATTATCTGTTTGCACTGTGAATCCTGTTTGACGGAGGAAGGCTAATCACCTGTGAATATGAGCTAGCCAGGCTGTTAACGCTGGAGCTGCGGCTGGGTGGTTTCCACATGTGACTGGGAGAGTTAGTCAATCCTAGAGACCTCCTGTGGCACAGTTCACAGAGCATTATGAGGAACATGAAAAGGGGTGAGAAGTCATGCCAACATTCCTTCTGGAAAAGGTAATTTAGATTGTTACCTTGCAAACGTGGGCCACGCTGAATCAAGGTCATGACCTCGGGATGCCAGATCAAACTGGACTTCATTGAGCTCGTAGAGATAATTAATAATGTCCACACTTAGATGAGGCTTTAGGAAGGGACTCCGAGCATAGTACCAGTCACTGCAGATAAACAACAGAGAAATGATGGGTACATTAAATTAAATTACAGACGACCAAGTTTTGACTCTCTGAAAACTCTTTCAAGGTGCTCGCAATTCAGATTCATCTGCTGAGGGAAGGGGTCCGAAGACAACCAGTGTTACAAATATTCTCCCACATGATGCTTGCAATTACAAATTTCCACCAGAGAGGTCTCCAAATCCCCAAGACTTACACAGCGTAGCATTAACAATACAACTAAATATTGTCATTGTAATTTTGAGAATAATGACATGAAACCTCTAAGAGGTAAACAATATTCTTTAAGGCAGACTGCCTAGGAGCTGTTTACCAAATAGTTATCAACCGTCCATCAAGACTAGGGTACAGTGTTGCTCCTAAATAAAGCACCTGGGCCAAATTTGGACATCGCAATGTAATAAATGTAATGCGCAAGACCAAATACATGAAAGGCACACTGAACAGGTCTTACAGAACATGTACCACAAACACATGCTTGTTTGTTTACACACACACACCCATCTATTCTTCAGCAAACACAAAGGAAAGGGCAGCTTCCACTCCTAGTACCCGCTCTGACAAAACACGGAACCCAGTTTCAAGAAGTACAACTCAATAAAGGAAGAGAAAGCGTCATGTTCGACTAATGAAAGTGATGGCTTGAGAGAGCAGTTCATTTACAGGAACATGGAACAATGGAATGAACAACAAGCAAGTGAACTTCCTGGGCTGTCAGAGACACACACAACTCAATACACGCAGCTGATGACGCACAAAACTGTTAACGCCACTACATGAGTCATTTTTCCTGCATGTATGTAAGCTCAATTTAATTGCTCCAGAACTGTTACGCAGGATTGATCTTTTAGGTGTCACCATAATATTTACTATGGGCCAGATGTTGTAGAACCCTAAATTCATAACTGTGTTGCAAATGAAAAAGACCTCTGCAGAGTTTTGTAATTGTGATTTTGTGACATTTCATAAAATTCTGAAACAGTGGTGGCTATAATTTTGAGATGTTGCTACAAAACAAATATAGCTGAAACACTGCCAGTACATCTATATCCAAATTAAGGTGATGTCTGAAACTGCATTGCAATGTAATGTATATAATGTTACAAAGGAGGCTCATTTTGCACAGTTTTACAGTACCTTCTGAAGCAAAACAGACAGCCTACGATCAGAGGGAGCCTTCTTTAGAGGAACTCTCCCCAGGTACAGAGCGTTGACACAAAGGTGAACACAGAGATTTCTGAGAGGGTGAGAGAGCATGGTTACCTGGTGGTCCTCGAGTTCATGAGGCATTGCTGAAGAGTGTCCGCTAGCCGCTGGTGTACCAGAGAGTAGCGGATAAATGCTCGACCTTTCCCCAGCGACGTCTTCAGCTGAGAATGCAAAAGGGAGAAAGAAAACATTAGTGTCCTTTCAAAAAGTTAGACTGAACTTCTCAGGATAAAACATCTGCTATTTTAGCCAACTGAACTTTTCTCGCACAAATAGATCTACTATTGGTATTCAGTGTAAATTCTAACATTTAGAGTTTGGAAAAATGCAAATCTCAGGATCTGAAGTTTATTAAAAGAAGTTGGAAATGACTAAATTGTGCAGAAATACTGGGTAAAAATCCCCAATAAATAAATAAACTGAGGAAGTAGAAGTAAGAAACAAACAAAACAATCACACACAGACAGTGACTACAACACAGCACAATACAAAGGAGCAACGTGAAGAATATTATCAGACACCACTCTATAATAAGTCCCAGAAAACCACTGATGACGAAATCAGAACATGTCATGTGTTGAGAAGCACCTAAATGAAATAAACTAAATAAAGCAGAGCTCATGTTTTTGTTCTCACTTGAAACAAAAACTCTAGAACACTGGTCTAGAACTCAGCTAGTGTTCCGTAACAATTTCTGTAGAAGTTTTCAGCAACAGGGAGAAAGCTCTGCCTTTGCTAAGAAGTGCAGTGAGCAGCACAGACGGCAGTTAGTATTTTAAATGCCATCTTCCCTAACAGAGCCATTCACACGACAGCATGATATTTCACAAAAATCCTTTTCTTTGTGAGCATATGAAGAAGAATAGATTATTTCAGTGGATCCTTTCAAAGAGAACAAAAAAAAACATGAAACTATAACACACAGATATTTACGTACCTAATCTCAATTAAGGTGCTTTGCTAAAGAGGCCTAACCCGATGCTGTCATAATGAATGTATGCTGCGAAGAAAACCCTAAATGAAAGATCCTGGAACAAATTCCAGGCAAAATCTAGCAGCACAGGACTGTTCAGCTGTGTGAATGAGTGAATATGTCCTACCTCAGGAATAGACTTGACAAAGCGGATGCCATCATTGGCTCCCTTGATTCTGGCCAGGCAGTCATTAAAGTAGTCCCAGTAATCTTTCCTTGTCCCCAGAAATGTGGACTTTTCCTTCTGATCAAACTGTGCAAAATAACACTGCATTAGTACCACTACATAAAAACATGAAATACAAGCGTTATATAGTCATAAACTGTAAATTGCTTCAAGTTCCTCTATCAACATGACAAAAACCCACAGGAAAAAAAAACTGAATGAAAAATCAATGTCAGCAACTTCTACTAGGGTTATGGTCAGTTTGGCACTTTAATTCAATCACATTTGAAAGTGTTAAAAAATCTAATCAAAACTCTAATTTACCCCCTTTCATTTAATCAACTGAATGCAGTGTGAAGAATTTGTCTGTCCAACTGAAAAGCTCAAAAAGTCAAGTGGCTTACACGCCAACAGGTCAGAGTTAACCTTAAAGTCATAGGGGGTGTCAGCACTGTACAGTTTAGTGTTTTCTGGGCCCTAACATACCTACATGAACCTAAGGCTGGTTTTACATTGAAATTTTCAGGCAACTAATTGCCTGCAACATAATTGCCCTGCAACTTGAAAGTTACACAAAGGAATTTGAAAACAAGCAACACATCCATTTACTCTACTAGATTTACACCAAATTAGCAGCTCATTTTTTAATGCATCATACTGTTCTCATGATAAAATCATTCACAAGGTGTAAATTTAGTATTTACAGCATCTCTCCATGTTTTTCTGTATCTGTATATATGGTCTACTTGATGCCTCGATTATCCCATCCTAGGAGTTCCATCCAAGTTCATCAAGAATGCTTCTCAGCTTCTTCTTCCCTAATTAATTTTGGCCCTCTGGATAAGCTCTTTATAAAATCAGAGTGCACAAGGTTAGGGGAAGTGAATCTAGCTAGGTAACTCACATTAAGAGCAGGCTAAAGAAAAATAATGGTGGCATAGCCAGCCATTTAAACATCACAAGCTGGCTAGCTAATACTGAGATGTTTTCAACTGTTGCAGCTAGGTTTCGAGTGAGTTGCAGGTTATTTTATATTATGCAACTGGTGAGCAATTTATTTCATGTAAGTTCCAAACAACTAAAGTTGAAAAATGTTGAAAAAAACTTTTTTTATGCTACATTTTTTATGTTACATGCTGTGTGGATTTTTTTTTTGCTTTCTTAAGCTGCACAGAAGTGATGTTTTATAACTTTCAACTGCAACTAGTGAAAGGCTCACCATGTAAACTCTGAGACGGTTAAATCACACTAAACTGCTCAGTGCTGCTGCAGCCAACCACATTCCACCACTTGTAAGTGGATATTATGTCTATATCGTAGATGATAGATTTATTTATCAGCTGACATGTGTATTAGTGAGAGAATCCTAACCTGTAGCAGGTACTCCAGTTTGTAGGAGAACTTATGTAGGTTAGAGCTGTCATCTGTGATTGGCTCTCCATTCTCTTTGTACTCTTTGGTTATCTCTGCGACAGCATCTGTTAGGCCCGATGGAAGGCACAGGTATAGAAAGAAAAAAGGAGATATGAAAAAAGTAGTCCCACAAATATGAACAAGAATACCTGTAGCTTAAAGCAAACAGCAGTAAACAGACATTGCAATTAGACTTATATGAGCCTATGCTTTTTTTTACTATGCTTTTCTCCCAAAGGCCTCATTCTCTCTTAAAACTTTCTGGTTGTTTAATAACACTATCATAGTTCTCCCCTCAATCATTACAAAATGACAATGAAAAATGCTAAAATATGGAATATTTGAGTGAGAAATGACATCACAAATTATATCATGCTTTAGGTATTGCAATTGTAGAGCTTCAGGAGGAGAAATCTTTAACCCTTGATTCATCTGACACATTCATCCTTTCTGCTTCCAGACGGCCAGTCCACCAGCTCTCTGCATCCAGTTGTTTCTCCATGGCTGTGTTCCAGCCTCCAGTCTCTGTCAGTAAGGCTACGTTTACACAGCAGGTAAAAGTGGCCCAAATCAGATTTTCTCACCAAATCAGATTTTTTGTTTAGCTATTCACATTATCTTTTAAACGTGATCTGTATGTGACATCAATCTCAACAGATCAGCTCCTACACCGACCTTCATGCCCAAAAGAGCAATAATTCACGTGGCTCGTCCAGGACAGTCAAGACGACTAGAGAACACTAGTCGCTCACGGTTTCGACTTCGCCAGCATCATAAGAGCGGTTATGAAGTTCCAGTGGTTGACAGCTGGGCTCATCACCCACAGTGTGTTTGAGTTCACCATAAAAATGGCACATTATTCGGTCACTTCTTTGGTTCGTGTCCTCGTGTCCGATTGTTTAAACTGTTCTCTGGTGCTGCAGCCTCGGGCTCCTCCAGCCGCACTCGGCTGCTTCATTTGAAACCTCTTCAAACTCGGAGCGGCTGCGATGAGTCTCTTCTAATTTTTGGCTACAGAAACATCAGACTAAATGTTTCTGAGTCTCAGCAGTGTGAAATTATGACGAATGTGGAGTAGGACTGGCGTTAAAGTTGCATGAGTTACGATCTGCCTGTTCAGACTGAGACGCACCGCTGCAGATCGGATACGGATCGGATTTCAGTACCACATATGAAAATCTCAAATCGGAACTGAAAATGTCAGATTCAATTCATTTTTGCTGTTCACACAGCCACACAGATGTCACATCTGTGTCACATATGACGAAAAAAATCGGATTTGGGCCAATTTTACCTGCTGTGTAAACGTAGCCTAACGTCTCACCCTCTGTAGGACTGCAACTATTGATTCCTTCTATAATAAACTGATTGAAAACAGCAATATACACCGTCTGTCACATAATGCAATTTCTTCCATTTCTTCCTCGTCCTATCCACCATTCCATTTTTCATGCTCTCCAGCAAATAGCTTTCTTGTTAAAAATGGTCAAAAGACGACTGTTTTTCTTCACGTCCAACCATCTACCAGTATCTCTTCAGAAAGCAGTCCTCCATACATAATCTCCATAGCAAGTGAGGAGTTTTAATCTGCACCTGGCTCATGATTTTTTCCACTTTGTCACAACGCTAAGGTACAGCACTCAAACACTCTTTGACTTCAGCTAGTCGCTGTAGTCCTGACCCTCTGCCCTAGCGCCGGTGATTTCCCTCCAGAAGGATCCTCACACGTGCCTCTTATCCATCTCAGGAACTGGAAAGAAGCCACCAAAGGCCGAACTGTGAATCGTGACTCTGTCTCAGGCTGCATGTCCCAACTCCTCTTTGCTGACCGTCCCAGGACGAGGACAGTGTCTCTTCACCCAGCCGGCCAGGACAAGGGCCCCTCTGAGCGTAAGCCACTAAACATGAAAGCAAAGCAAACTAGCTGCTGCTGGAGGTGAATCTGCCTGACATTCTCCCTCCCTGTATCTCTCTCTCTCAGCCTCTTTACTCTCCCACTGTGTCCACACAATAGGCCCCCCTCTCTCTCTGTGCTACATGCATTCATACACAATCACACGCACAGGCACACAAGTCCATGTGTACAAGAGCGTGAGCCACACATGCAGTCTCTCTCTCTCTCTCTCTCACACACACACACACACATACACACACACACACACACAGTACCATGCAGATCTCTGATAATCCTCTGGAGCTGTCCCTCGCCAGCCGCTGCACCAGTCGCCATAGTCCCACTCACTCCCTGGCAACCAGGTCAGGGGGTCATGTGTAGTCTGCTGAGTCAGAGAATCACACACATTCAGAGACAGCAGGGACAAAAGACACACGACCGCACACACACATTCCAGTACATTAGAGGGGGAAAAAATCCACCAGTTTTTTTATTTCTGCACAATTAAACAGTTAACATGTAAAAAAGTCACTGAGAGTGGATTGATGTGAGGTGCTCTGTTCTAGAGATACTTACGCAGTCAGAATTGTTCACAGTGGTGGTGATAGGAACCAGACGTCTGAAGAGGTCAACGTCTCTACAAGCTGCCATACATGAAATGCTCACAAGTACGCTGCCTGATGCCTAAGACGTTGTTTTCCAATCATTCAGAGACCTTCTTTGACCTAAAATACATTTTATAATGGGGTACTTGGAGGCAAAAGAAATCCCAAAGAAATGATTACCACTATTCTACCATTATCAATATTACATATAAAAACCCATGTCAGAGTTTTATGTAATATTGACAATGGGAGAGTCACTGATTGTGATTTGTGCTCTAGATATTGTAACCTGTGGTTCCTATTAACACCACTGTGAAGAAATCTGGGTATGCAACTTTCATCAGAACAGATCATTTCACATCTAATTACTCCAGATGACTTTGTTTACATCTTAATGAGACATATGACGCAGAACATTTGAAAAATAGGTGGAATTCCCACTTAACCTAGATTGACTGAGATCATTTAGAATTTCAGCTTTGAGCTTCTGTACTCAAGAGTTTACACCGTAACAGCATAACAGCTCATCACACACATATGCTGCCAACTGAATACTAAGAGTTTGCCAACCCATTATACTCAATGTCCATTCAGCATTTCATCGTAAGGTTTCTACTACGCTAAATATTATTCAGTAACTATGACACTAATATGTAAGTCACACAGTTATATGAGTAAAGAATAGAAGTCTGTCGTCTTTCCTTGGTGTTTTTAAGGTGTTAAAACCAATAGGACTGCATCTCCGCACAGTATACAGTTCAGCTACAAAATCTAACAAAAGCTTTTGTAGTCAAAGCAGAAAACGCTTGATCAGATATCAGATGCACAATTTTTATGTCTTTTAATAACAACTGTAGCCTGGAGTATCCCAGAATTGCTTGTAGTGCCACATAAGTAGGTCAAACAATAAAAACAGTAGCCACATGCAGCCTAAAGTTAGAATGACAAGTATTGTATTATAGCATTACATCAGAATTAGATCATCATACAGGGAACTCAAGTGCTTTAGTACAACAGAGTAGATATGATGTTTGAGTGTGCTACTTGTAGCGCTCCAGTTAACCCATTTATGTCACAAAGCTGGTTCTTACTGGTCTAAAGTGACAAAATTTTGCAAACCTTGGATGAACCAGAATTTTCATAATTTGTTATCTCTAAAATAAAATGAGGATTTTCTATTGTTTTATTACATTAACAGTAGTCACATATGATCAATATACTGAACACAATATAAGTGATAAAAATTCTATTATCTGACATGAAATGATCAGTTTGAAAAATCTCTTCAGCTCAGACCACACGCAGGCCACTATCTTCTAAAACTCAGATATAGACATAATGGGTTGAAAGACTCATTTACAACTTGTGTTATTTTCTGAAGTAATGAATTCAGATTGCCATTGGAATTAGCGGATACTCAAGGTTTCAGTGCTGAAATATTGGTACCAGACAACAAAAGGTGGTCTCTCTAGTCAAGAGCAGGAGGTAAGTGCAGGTAAGTGGCACTAAACTAGACCAGCAGTTTTCTGCTCTGGAGCAGCCACCTGAGCCAACTACCTACTGTCTGTGAAAGCAAGAACTGGATGGTTAGAGCAGTGAGAGCCTTTACTGTGCAGCACTAGACTCACTTCACCGAACTACTTAAGGTAATAAAATCTGTCTGGTGTGCACGGTCCATTCTGATCAACAAGGCTGGAGAGAAGTCGGCTGTGTTGTTTTCCCTAAACTATCATTCACACAAAAAAGCTGTACAATATTATATGTAATGGCAGGAATCCCCTCTGAAAGCCCCTCTCATGTCACAGTAAACATTTGGTACACAGAGAGGTCGTCTTAGGTCACATTTAACCTAGGTTTATGTTCATGCCTGTATTTATGGTTTGTGGAGGTCTTTATTTTTTTATTCAATTTTAATTCTTCACATTTTCATGCTTTTCTTTTGTGGGTTTAAATTTGTTACTGGTGCAAAATTCACACACACTCACACCTCTCACTTTCAAGCTTTAGAATTATTTGACCAGATCCTCAAGAGAGAATAACAGCACTTTAATTCTTACAACTAACAGATGCTGAAAGTCCCCCTGCAGTTGACTGGAGAACTTGGTAGCCTATTTGTGAACTTTACTCTTACTTAAGTTTGTTTGTGGTAACTACTTTTACTTTAGTGTGGCTTTAGGTTCCAGTCCCCACATCTCTCATCTGAAACAGACTCCTGTAGCCTAACTGCAGGCTGCATGGCAATATTCCCCCCATAGCTTGAATTCACTCTCACGGCATGTTAAAGGGGAAATCCATCCATTTTTTCAAAATTTCTGCATAATCAAACGACTCAGACATATAAAATAAACGTTTTAAAACCCATTCATGGTGGAGGGGTACATGCAGGCTGTTGTGAGGCAAAATAGTCCCCAAAGAAAAGTGAATTTTTTAGATTTACCACTGTTTTACTATCATCAACACCACATATACAAACTCAGAAAACACGCAGGTACATTGGTGGTTCGGGGCAGTAATTAAAATGCCCTACACTGCAGATATTAGTCGCCTGGTTTCTCTACAGTAAACCATTCGTTTACATCTCCGTGTCTGAACTACGCAGAGACTGAGAGAAACCCAAGGAACTCCACTTCAGCACTGCTGATTTAACCGTGTACACAAAACTGGGGCATGAACTGCAGACGGTGGTCAACTACAGCAGACATTACTGTGAACCGTCGCAACACCCCAGAAACCGGATAACGCCGAGCTCTCGCGGCCATTCCCCCTAGACCACGAAACAAAAACACATCCTCAGGTGTGTGAGGACGGAGAAGACAGCGAGGACGGACAAGACAGCGAGGACACGACATGGGAACTGAAAACCGCGCTGAGGTCACAGGTTTTCAGCCTGAGTTTGGCGTTTTTCATGGCCGAGGACGCGACTTTAAGCACTTTTATCCCGTATATAAACTCTCACTACTGCTCTTCTGGAATAAATACGACTTGTCGGTCTACTTAGTTGCTATCGTTCACATTTGTTTGGTCTGAAAAGCAGCTGTCTGCTCAGTTTTTCACACGAGAAACCAGCTGTTTTGTTCTGTTCAGCGTCCAGCCATGTTCAGAAACACCGGACTGCGCCCTCAGCGTCTGTCAGCAGCTGGAGAGCCAGCCGTAAACGGCCAACTCAGCAATTCCCTAAATAACTGCAGTGTATATCATCTTTTATCACGGCGCTTTGCCCTTCAGCCTGTCCAAAGTGTCAAACGGTAGTGAGGACAACAAAGAGAGTCCAACATACTTCTTTAAGGATCCTGAGCGGCCCCCCTTAAAGTTTACATCGGTGAACAAACTTGCTAGTCTGACTGAGCGCTTTGAGTGACGTCGGCGCCAGCCAATCAAAATCAAGGTCTACAGCGAGGCGGCCAGGCGAGATTTTGACAGGCAAAAACGTCGAGTTGTTAGTTATGAGCGCCTATATTCTTATAGTGTGTCAGTCACTTTTTCTACTCTCCTGGATTTAAACCAGTTTTCATTAATAAAGAAATACGCAGCCCTCAGGGAACACCAGAAACCAAAGAGCGTTCAGCGTTTAGAGCGCTTAGTGGGCGGGGCAAAGGGATAAAAACAGTCAGCGCCGAATGTTTTTATTCCTTTGCCCCGCCCACTAAACGCTCTAAACCAATAGGCAGCGCCATCGGGTTTAGCTGCAGGGAAGCCACATCATATGACAGCTGAAGCCTAAGGTGCATGTCGGTCACAGGGATAAGCTGACTGGGAGGCCGAGCTGCGAGCAGGCCGCTGTGTCTGCTGACTGTGCCTTTACACCTGAATATCAACATGTCAAACCGTACAGGCCACAAACTGCCTCATCGCTCAGACCCCAGGGACCATAATGAGGATGTAGGCTTCCACTGAACCAAGGCACTCTAACCACATGAAGCTTTCATGTGAAGCAGGGCAGTCACACAGCACACTGGCTCATGACGTGTTGTTCTGTGTCTGATGTTGACAAAGTAGAAGAGAATTAGAAGTAGTGTTATTCTAATATTTTCTACGATTATACTGAGATTATACCTGGTGAATGGAGGAACAGCAAAGTAAGAGTTTCATTGTACAGTGTAACTGCCTGTTTCTTCTGTGCATATGACAGTCAATCTCTCGAACCTTGAATCATGCTCACCTGTAGCTGCGGATTACAGTTTGTACAATTGAGACTGTTCTTTATGGTGCCGAGCTAGAAAAACCCATAAGCATCGTTAGTCTCCTACTCATTACGTAAGCAGGGATCTTTCAGGGTTCTGGGAACGTTACAAAGCCAGACTTTGTAGGTCAGTACAGTTCAACACAAAGCTCAATGCTGTACGAGGGTCACTGTCCGTATAGGGTGTCCTGGGGCCTCATCATTTCCAAACCAATAAATAAAGTGCTTTATATCAATTATACGCAAGACTTGTTTATTTTACTCAATAAAAGGGATTTTTTAATGTTGTAAGTACAATCAGACAATGAATCAAACACAAGATATGCGCACCCTGCATATTCCACTGCACTGTGGTGATAGAACTGACACTTTCAGAGAGGGGAATCGTCCCATCTTCAATCAAATGTTTAGTTCATTTAATCTTGAAATCTCATTGTAAAGATATTTACTGGAAAGATAATTCATAGATGAACATCAGAAACCAATGTCAAAAGCCAGAAATCAGAGTTGAAATCATGGAACATGTTTAAGACTTAATCATTTATTATGCTGATCACTGAAGATGATCAGGCTGCATCCAGTCAAAGAAAATCTTAAAGCAAATGCCAATGTGCTGATGTATTCATAAACCTTTAAACAGCACAAATTGCTTTGCATTGTTTTGATGAAACTTTAGCGGTCATACTGGGGCCACAAAGGTGACCTTATATTGATCATCTTTCAACAGAAGAGGTGGTCACCTGTGAACATTCAGGCTATTGTTGTCTTTGGTTAGTACAAAGACCGCTGGATCATGTTTTATACAATATCTGCATTGTGTGAAATGAAGCATGCTGTAGGTTGGTTCCTGCAGTGTATACAGGGAAAACAATCAAAGGGGTGGAGATTAGGGGAGGGGACACCTTTAGCTTCAGCATACAAATTCACCCACTTCAGTGAAATTCACCTCAATCTGCTGAAACCTTCATTTGACATTTATTATACTGTTCCAATGTGTTGATCTAGTAATAAACCTTCAGAATAAACATTTCTTTTCAATTCAAAAGAAAAAAAATACTTGGTGGTCTGGAATAAAGAGCAGCCAGTTTTGGGGACAAACATGGGTATGTAAAGCTATTTTTTAAACATTGAGTCAAGTTTGATATATACCACCTATTTTCACTCCAGTTATCATTTAAAGCACTATGTAAATGTACCCATTACGTAATCATGATCTTTTTATTTACGTATAACACATGTGGCCTAATACTAAATGGAAGTGATCTGTTTGTGGCATGTTTAACAATTCTATCGTTGCTTTCCAGAAGACAGTGAAGAGCCAGTGGCACATGATTATATGTATGATCCAGATAATATAACAGATCCTGGCTTTTGTGCCAAAGAAACTGTGGCCAAAGTTGGATCCATTGCAGTCCCTTTATTCTTTTCCATTGTGGTCCTCCTCAGTCTCGCTGGTAACATACTGGTTCTTGTCATTCTTGGCCTCTACGAGACCCTCAGATCTTTGACCAACATCTTCATCCTCAACTTGGCTGTCTCTGACCTGATGTTCACTCTTGGACTTCCATTTTGGGCCTGTCAGTTCATCTGGGGCTGGACCTTTGGTCATGCTGGATGCAAAGGGGTCAATTTTGTCTTCTCAGCTGGATATTACAGTAGCATCGTGTTCCTGGTCCTGATGACCATTCAGCGCTATATAGCAGTGGTCCACCCTCTGTCTGACTGGGAGAGAGGACAGCGGTTTGAAGTTGTTCCCATCCTTGCTTGGTTGGTGAGCTTTGCAGCAGCAGTACCAGCCGTACTGTACCCTGAAGTCATGGCTGACCCAGGCGACCCTGGCATGTTGTATTGTGTGTTTAACAGCACTAAAACCAAATTTAACGCTACATACCTACAGAACATTTTCTTCATCGTTGCCTTTGTGGTCATGGATTTTTGCTACATAAGAATTCTTCAAACCGTCTTAAAATGCAGAAAAAACAAGAGACATAGGACTATAAGGCTCATCTTCTGCCTTGTGGCAGTGTTTTTTGTCGGCTGGGCTCCTTATAACATTGTGATATTTCTGCAAACCTTAACTGAGCATCAGATTGTAACAGATTGTAATGTCTCCACTTATCTTGACTATGCACTTTACGTTTGCGAACTGCTGGCTTTTTCCCACTGCTGTCTCAATCCAGTGTTTTATGTTTTTGTTGGTGTAAAATTCCGGAATCACTTGAAGATGATTCTACGGACAATTTTTCAGAGGCCAAGCAACACAGAACCCCATCGACCACGAGTTACAACAATTCAGTCTCAGGGCTCCATGTACTGATAAAGAGACAGGACTTGAACAACTCTCAGAATCCGTGTAAATATATGGGGGGCTGTCATTGAACAAAAGATTTCATACTATTTTTTATTAATTTTGCAATGTTTCAATAGTTATTAAAAGATGTCTGTTATGTTTCTGGGGTGGCGGTGACGGTGGCGTGGTGGGTAGCGCTATCACCTCACAGCGAGGGGGGCCTGGGTTTGATTCCCCGGCCGGGTGACCGGGGTCCTCTCTGTGTGGAGTTTGCATGTTCTCCCCGTGTCTGCGTGGGGTTTCCTCCGGGTTCTCCGGTTTCCTCCCACAGTCCAAAAACATGCAGTCAGGCCAATTGGATATGCTAAATTGCCCCTAGGTGTGAGTGTGTGAGTGTGTGAGTGACTGTCTGTGTCTGTCTGTCTGCCCTGCGATGGACTGGCGACCTGTCCAGGGTGTATCCTGCCTTGCGCCCGATGACTGCTGGGATAGGCTCCAGCACCCCCCCGCGACCCTGACGGAGAAGCGGCTTGGAAAATGGATGGATGGATGTTATGTTTCTGGTTCAAATCGATCAGGAAGACCTACAAGAAAAGCTCAGTTAAAAACAATTTTAACTGAGTTACTCACCTTTAACAACAGGCACTCACCTGTGATGCTTTGTACATAAATAAATGTGTATATACATAATGGGCTTATAGAAAATTGTGAGGAAAATTAATATAAAACAGATAATAGACTACATATAAAGTGTAGATTTATATAAAATGTGTAAATTTCTGTGCTATACATGCTACTGGAGGACTGGATCTGGGGCGCATTTCCAGAATGACAACGACAATCATCCTATTATTGACCTATTAAAAACCATCGCAACTCAGATGGACCACAGTGGTTTGAACCATGTTAGTTGAAACCACCACAGTTTGAACTGCTGTGGTCATAGTATTGGGATGTGCAGCCAAGAAACGGCTCAGGTTTCTGTGAACGGTGGCCTAACAGATAAAGTGGAACTTGCTGTACCATGAACGACTGCCAAGATTAAGCTTTAAAGACACCTGTGAAAAGTAAAATGACCCAAAATACATATACAAGTCTAGGCCACAACCTGGGCTACGTTGATTTTGTTATTGGCTTAATGACTTTAAAAATGTGCTTAATGTGTTAATCCATTCAATGTGGCATATTGATGTGAAAGCTGAGTGGTTCCCGGGTTCAAACCCAACCCACAGCATATCACACTCAGGGCTGACAGCTCACACTAAGCCCATAAATGTTGCAAGTTCTTAATGTCTGATCTCCACAGTGCGACCTATACTACTTCCAGTGTCTATTGAGACTGCAAAACTATGTGCTTAATTTTATCTACCTGTTAGCAATGAGAGTGGCTGAAACACCTGAACTCAATTATTAAGATGGGTGTCCCAATACTTTTGTCCATGTGGTGTAATTCTTTGTCTTAGTAGGGTTAAAAGTGGGCTGTAGTTTTCAAGCAATGTCACAGTCAAAGATGATTCTATGTATAGCACAACAGTTTTAATGCAGCACAGTGGCATTAATACAGAATTCAGTTGACCTGTGTGGTCATATATGTGTATATCATTGCTGTCAGACCAAACCTTGTATCTCCAAAATGGTAACCTACTTTACTTTTAATGTAAGTTTCAATGGAACTAGACATTTTTCCATGTCATTTTGAGCCATTTCTTTTGGTCCATATATCACAAAATGTACACACAATGTAAAAGCCAACATGTTCTTCCAAACATTGAGATACAAGGTTTTGTTCTGACAGCGGTGATATGGAGTATTTTATTGGCTCTTCGAATTAGATTTTTAAACCAGAACTGCCTCTTTAGAAAATGTATTTGGTTAGACTTTCTGTTGATCTTGACATGCTCTGTGCGTAATAATGCATCAGCTGTGTGTATTGCAATTGGTAGCCTGAATTGTTTGTCCTCATTTGTTACAAATAAAATAATTAAGTTATTTGTATTAGTTATTTGGTGAAATTTCTTTGTTCTACTGGAGGGATACAAGTAGTGCAAAGAACAGCATTGTAAATTGGGCTCACAACTGCACCTGCGCTTAAAGTCAGTCACGCCATTTGGGCTTGTGTTTGTGATGAGTGGTCCGTGGCACATTAGATAATCCATATTTTACAAAGGAGCACCGCAGTGGTCAGTAAAACAATTAGCAAAACCTTGAATGTTGCCAGCTGTCATAAAATAAATGGATTTAATTGGGCTCACCAAGTAGGCCTACTATACAATAAACATCAAAAGAGTATAAAGCATGTTCCTGACTTTTCCACCTTAAACAAACAATATAAACTGCTAAAAAATCCTTTAATATCCATTCATTTTTGAAAATGAAGCTGTCACCAAGCCAAAGTTTGCGTGGTGTCATGCCACCATCTGTCTCATACTGCTATGAGGTGAGTAAAAGGTTTTTTTTAATGGCAACGTGTGAACGTGGCTGTCTTTAATCACCAGAGGCCCCAATACAAAAACTACTGTTAGAAAATTTGTTTTAGGCTCCAACACATGAAGAATCTACAGTGAGAGCAGCATTTGACCTTGATCGTCATGTGCACCACCAGCAAAACAGCAAAAGAAATGTTTTGGTAGTACAACGTTTGCGTTTAATTTTTCTCAAACATATAACAAGATGCTTCTATTTTTAAATAAACATTATATACAGTACTGTGTGAAAGTTTTAGGCATCTAAGCAAATTTTTAAACAATTAACCTCAGCAGTGAGTTTAATCACTGCCACGATTTGCCCCTCCCAGGCACCCACGTGCTTTTGTTTAGGTTTAAGTCTTCCATGTGCTTTCTTTGCTTTGATTCTTCCCTGTCCTGCCCCCTTGTTTCTTGACTCCACTCCTGATTGTAACCACTTGTTTTCCATCTGTGTCTTGTTGACCATTGTTATCCCTGTTGTATTTGAGCCCTGTGTTTTCCCTAGTCCCTGGCTGGTCTTCGTTTGATGTGTAGTTTTGTGTTTCTGTTTATTATGTCTGTAATCCGATCTCTCCGTGTTAGCTCCTTGACCCTGGACTGTTCTGACCCCAAATCTAGATTTGCCCCAAACAAGTCTTGCTTATCTCCGCATATGCGTCCGCCTCCTCATTGCTCCCGAATGTTACAATCACAATATACAGTAGAATAAAGTCATATACTCATAATTCAAATAAACATAAAAACAATAAAAAGTAACAAGAATTTCTTGGGTCCATATTTCTCCTTGACACCTTCACAGCCGCCACAGAGAGTCGTTAATATCATCAATGACATCATGAGCTCAATTAACTGAAGCACTGATTGGTCAAACCAGGAGCTGCTTTTAAACTACATATAATACTGTAATACTGGGCTTCCTCGAGGAGCGGCCTGGAAATGGTGAAACACACTAACATCCAGAAAATCACTATTATATATATATATTATATACATATATATACATATACACACACACACACACAATTATATATACATAATTATTATATATCATTATTAATTAATATTCTATACATTTTGTTTATGCAAATATGAACACTTCTCAGCAAATAAACTACGCAACTATACATACTACACAAATAAATAGATTTTGAAAATGTGTCTTGGGTACAAAAAGACCGTCCTTTTTGTCCTTTTTATGACCCGACCAAAAGTAAAAAAAAAAAAGAAAAAAAGAAGACTGATGATCTCGCTGATTTAAGTTCCTGTAAGTCAAGAAGTGTTGTAAAAGACTTTGGGGGGCGGGGGGTTTCTTAGCAAGTGAAAGAACAGGATTATCCCGAATTGTTCACTTCAGTCCTGTTGACAGAAACAGCTGCGTATCTATTTACATCTCATTTATCTTTTAAATATATAAGAATACATATTTATTTTTCAATTATTCAATTTAGAGGAAGTCACATAGGCTTTTGGAGGTCTGAGATAAAGTCTAACAATAACTGAGGACAAGAAAATGGGTACGTAAAGGCATTTTTCAAATTTTACATCCAGCTTGGGCACTGCTGTTTTTTTTGGATTTACAGCTAATCATCAATCAAAGCACTGTATTGTATAAATGTATTGACTTAATGAACTTTTCTTCAGGGCAATAAATTCCTTTCTTAATGTGTTATCAAATAATACACTGCGGAAACAGATGTGATTTGGGACACGGCTGAATCCTGATCTGTTCTTCACTCTCTTTCCTTTCCAGAAAACAGTTCAGATGCAGAAGGTGGTCCTCTGTATGAATACAGTGAGGAATATGATGAAGTATGTTACAAAGAAACTGTGGCCAAAGTTGGATCCATTGCAGTCCCTTTATTCTTTTCCATTGTGGTCCTCCTCAGTCTCGCTGGTAACATACTGGTTCTCGTCATTCTTGGCCTCTACGAGAACTTCAGATCTTTGACCAACATCTTCATCATCAACTTGGCTGTCTCTGACCTGATGTTCACTCTGGGGCTTCCATTTTGGTCCTCTTACTTCATCTGGGGCTGGACCTTTGGTGATGCTGTGTGCAAAGGGGTCAATTTTGTCTTCTCAGCTGGATATTACAGTAGCATCGTGTTCCTGATGCTGATGACCATTCAGCGCTATGCAGCAGTGGTCCATCCTATGTCTAAATGGGAGGGAGGAAAGCAGTTTGCAGCTGTTCCCATCCTTGCTTGGGTGGTGAGCATTTCTGCAGCAGTACCAGCTGTACTGCTCAGTAAAGTCATGGCTGACCCAGAAGACCCTAACAAACTTTACTGCGAGTATAACAGCATGAAAGCCACCGTCGCTGTTACATATGAGCAGAATATTTTTTTTCTAAGTGCTTTTTTAGTAATAGGTTTTTGCTACATAAGAATTCTTCAGACTGTCCTTAACTCCAGAGCAAGGAAAAGACACAGGACCATAAGACTCATCTTCTGCATCGTGGCGGTCTTTTTTATCGGCTGGGCTCCTTATAACATTGTGATATTTCTACAGACACTCACTTACCATCAGATTGACCCTTTCAGGGAATGTTATGTCACTGATAGTTTAGAATATGCCGATTATGCCTGCAGACTGCTCGCTTTTTCCCACTGCTGTCTCAATCCAGTATTTTACGTTTTTGTTAGTGTAAAATTCCAAAATTATTTGAAGATGATTGTACAAAAACTTTTCCATGGGCAAAGCAACACGGACCTCCATCAGCCACGAAATGCGCCAGTTCCGTGTTCTCAGGGCTCCATGTACTGATACGGAGACAACCACTGTCAGACTCTGTGTATATATGAGTGTCTGAGTAAATGTTAGAAATAATCTGAAATATATTTTTACTTTTAGTGCAATAAATCAACAAGCTCATGATACAGCAGTAACAGAGATGGACAGCTACAAATCAAACTGGAAGGTTTGAAAACCTTTGAAAAGAGTGATAAATGTCAGCTTTTTGTTGCTTTTTGTACATAAATAACTGTGTGCATAAATATTTGACTTGGGAAAATAGAATGATAAATCCTATAATAATCTCTAAAACATGCTACATAACAAAACGACTTATGAGAACTTCATTCTGTAGCTTTACGTACTGCATACATTTCATTTTTCTTGTGGACTCTGACACTTAAGACCACAGGAGATCAGACCACTTAGAACATTAGAGAAGTATCAAACCACAGTGCATGACAATAGCCTTCATCTGACATGAGTCAAGAATGCATACTTTATTTAGCTTAGGTACCCCACCCCATGGGGAACATGGTTCTATATGCCATCACACCTTGTACTCAATAGCAATGATAGAATATGAAAAAGCAGTCAATAAGCAATAAGAGCTGGCGATGTGAGTGAAGTGATGAGCTGGAACTGAACGCTGCTGCTATGGCCTACCAATGGGAGCAAAGGATGATGGTGCTCAACTTACTTAACTGATATGATTTTGTTTGTTTAATGAATTATTTGGTCCTAGCACACAAGCGCTGTGTCCGAAACCACATACTACCATAATAATTAGGGACACAGCACCTCTGCGCCAAACCTTTAAAATTCTTTTTTTTGTGCCATCTGTCAATAAATTATCAGTATTTGTTTAGCTCACGTTGAAAACTCACGTTTTTGCTTCTCGGAACTAAAATGCCACCAAAAGCTTCGAAACAACCGAAAGAATCTCTGCAGTTGGCTACAGGCATGGAGGACTCCATTAGCCGCGAAGCTAGCCAAGCAATTAGCGACTAGGCTCTGCCTCTGGTCTGGGAAAAAGTGTCTAACAAGATCTTGAAGACAATAAATGAGAGGTTTGATAAGTTTGAACTGTCCTTACAAACTTTGCAAACCACGCTACAGACAGTCACGGAGAAGATGAACGCCGCTGAGGAGCAAATTCAAGAACACGAGGTTCACATTAGCTTACTTGAAACGGCATTGACGGAGACCCAGAGGAAGAACGAACACCTCAGGTTAAAACTCAGCGACTTGGAGGGCCGGTCACGCCGTAATAACATCAAAATAGTCTGAGTTTCCATAAGGAGAGGAAAAGGGAAAGCCAACGGACTTTGTCGCCGGTCTACTCCCCAAGTTGCTTGGAGCTACGCACTTCGCGGGCCCATCGTGTGCTCCAGCCCAAACCCCCAGAAGGAGCAAAACCCCGCACGATTATCGCTCGTGTTCATTTCATTTCACTAGACACTTGGTGTCCAAATATATTGTTGCATTATTGCATTCAGACAATACTACCCCCCTAAAGGTAGGGTGGGCCTATGAGTTGGGTGCTGCAATTTCTGACGATATGTGGGAGGAAAGTTTGTCCAGTATTCATCGTTGCTCAGTGAACTCCAGGTATAGACTCATACAGTTTAAAGTATTACACAGGTTTTACTTTTCTAAAACCAGATTGAACAAAATCTACTCCTCTGTCTCTCCTTTGTGTGATTGTTGTCAAATCTCTGAAGGTTCCTTGTCTCACTTAATCTGGTCCTGCCCTGTGTTGCATGACTATTGGGTTCATATCTTTCATTGGTTCTCTGAAGCATTCAAGGTGGACATTGTCCCAGATTACAAACTTGCTACCTTTGGTTATTTTGACAGTTCTGTTTCTTTTTCATTTGCACAAAAGCAAGCTCTTTTGACGGGTATGGTTGCAGCTAAAAAATACTTTTATCTTAGAAATCCCAGTGGCACCATGCTTTAAGAGGTGGTTAAATGAGATGTTATTCATTATACAAATGGATCGGTTACATTGCAATGACGGTAAATCATATAAACGCTTCCAGAGTGTTTGGGGACTGGTTTTGAATAGTCTGGAAGGGTCCTAGTCTGATACCAGTGCCAGTCTGAAATTGGATATATTCCAGTTTGATCTATTGTCATTTAGTCTTTGTAATGCTTGAACTCGACAGCCTGTATTTTATTTTTTATTTTATTTTATTTTTTAAATTCTTTCCCTTTTTTTGTTCTTGATGCTTTGGTGCTAGTTACTATTTCTGATTGCGTATTGTCACTATTAGCATGGGTTGTGTTTTTCTGTGATTCCTTATAAATAAAGTATATATTTATATAAAAAAAAGAAATGATCTGAAATATATTTTTACTTTTAGTGCAATAAGTCAACAAGCTCATGTTATAGCAGTATTGATGATTTTAAGGGAAGTGGACAGCTACAAATCAAACTGGAAGGTTTGAAAACCTTTGAAAAGAGTGATAAATGTCAGCTTTTTGTTGCTTTTTGTACATAAATAACTGTGTGCATAAATATTTGACTTGGGAAAATAGAATGATAAATCCTATAATAATCTCTAAAACATGCTACATAACAAAACGACTTATGAGAACTTCATTCTGTAGCTTTACGTACTGCATACATTTCATTTTTCTTGTGGGCATCTTCTTAAGACTCTGACACTTAAGACCACAGGAGATCAGACCACTTAGAACATTAGAGAAGTATCAAACCACAGTGCATGACAACAGCCATCATCTGACATGAGTCAAGAATGCATACTTTATTTAGCTTAGGTACCCCACCCCATGGGGAACATGGTTCTATATGCCATCACACCTTGTACTCAATAGCAATGATAGAATATGAATAAATAAGTCAATAAGCAATAAGAGCTGGCGATGTGAGTGAAGTGATGAGCTGGAACTGAACGCTGCTGCTATGGCCTACCAATGGGAGCAAAGGATGATGGTGCTCAACTTACTTAACTGATATGATTTTGTTTGTTTAATGAAATATTTGGTCCTAGCACACAAGCGCTGTGTCCGAAACCACATACTACCATAATAATTAGTCTTCCACCAAAAGTCCATTCATTTGAATAGTATGTATAGTACAGTGGTATGTGGTTTTGAATGCAGCCTAGAACAGAGTTCTGAATTTGTGTGTCACTCTCTAGAAGGCAGCATGCCGAACTTTAGTTCAAAGCTGGATTTCTTTATGACAGAAATGAAAGAGATTGTTGAAAATCTACATTTTGATACAAATTTTAGCCCTATGTACATTTTTGCATTAATATGACTGGATCCTCGGAATTTCGGGGTTCTTAAGACAATAAACATGAACACTGCCACGTCCACAGTCACAGTGATCTAACACTCCTGCACACTGAAAAGACTTTGCATGAAAATAGGTCTACTATTAACCCTTGTGTGGTGTTGATGTGTTTGCTACTCAGTAGGTCTGTAGGACCCACCACATTATTGTTTTTTTTAAATCAATACAGCCATAACAATTTATGTAAAAAACACCAGATGTTTAAAAGATCAAAAGTGGTCAGCGTAGGGTTCTCCTTTAGCAGCTGTAGCCAGTCAGCAGCCTGTCCAGGTTGTTCACCCACACACACTCACGCACACATATGCAAACAAACACATACCCACTAACAGCAGGTCATGTAGCAGGAGAACAGACTGAAGGGACACAGCACCTCTACACTTTCATTCCCCGCGGGTCCAGCCCAACACCATGTGCAATATAAATGTGTAGGGGGTGAACAGCGTGAAGAAAATGAGCAAAGGCCAAAGGAATCTGAGGTTGAAATAATAATAAATCACATTTTTTTCTTTTGGTAAACATTAAAAATGGGTCTCACAGACACCACACAAGGGTTAAACTTCAACACCGGCTACTCCTAATGTACTCTACAACTGCCTAAGCAACTTGACCTGCACACTCGCCAGAGATCGCTGGTTTCTGTGGGGTATTTCGGTGAGGTTTCCAGTTTTATGATGTTAATTCAGTGCGCAGCAGTGTTATGTATATATAGTAGAATTCATACTTCAACTCCTTAACAACCACATAATTGAGATCTAGTGACATTCAGTGAAAAAATGTTTGTGTGATAAAACACATTGTGTTTGGAGCCTTTTGTTAAGTACATAATAGCTGTAAATTTGGAAAATCATATTCATTTTTGTCATAGAGAAATTCAGCTTAGACCCAGAGTTTCTAATACGGGCATGAGGCTGACAACAGAATGACGAAACAACGTCACTGGTCTATAAAGCCAAATAATAAACGATTTTGAGTTCTCAATCATGACGCAAATGACACTGTATTTGTTTATTTGTAAGGAGCTGCACTGATCTCTCATCTGTTACCTAGTCATTTCATTCCTGGTCTACAAACACTTTTTTTATATACTTAAAGGGTCACATTCATTTTCATGTATTTTACCAAGCCCCCCACCCCCCAACTCCAGGTTTGCAGAGTTTGCCATACACAGATTATATTTGCACCAATATGGTCGTGCACCATGGTGTCTGGACACTTGCTCACACATATAACCCATTTCATTTTAGCATTTTTATTACTTTGTTTTAAAGAAGCAATGTGGTCTGAAGTTGAATATTATAAGCTAGTAAGTCATTATTTTAAAAAGAATAAGTAAATATAAAAAAGTAATAATTTGGAACGATAATATTTTGGCATACCGCTGTTCCTCCTCTCCCTGGTAGGTAGTTAACACACCTTTTTGTGCCACACTCAGATATACACAGTGAAAAATAACGAATGACTGGGTTTCTGTGCTTCTTCGTACAGAGAAACACTTTCCTTTGGCTAATCGTCTATTAGAACCACAATGCTCCACTACTGTCAGAAATGAAAGCTTTGTCTCCTGCACATTGGCTACAGTAATTCTGGGTCAATTTCGGTTAGAGTGTTTTTCAGTAAGGTCACTGCACTGAGAAGGGGCTGCCTACAACAGCACAGCACAATCATGAGAGTTGAATTATGTCTTCTTTTTTTTTTCCAGAGTTCATTTGGGCCCAGTTTCACTTCTGGATATTCTATTCTACATGTTTGGCTTATTCAAATAAATAAAAGTTTCAACTGATCAAAAGCTGCCTGGAAATAACTAGTCCAGTTAAAGCTAACTACTTTTTAAAAAAAATAAGCTAGGGGCCCAGTATGAACTGCAAACTGCAGAATTCCTTGGCCCACCTGATGACCTAGGTAGGTTCAGCAGTAACCATATTCACAGCACACTGGAAAGCAGCAGGGAAATTTTTCATGCCAAAGGGAAGAACTCGGCAATTGTAAAGCCCATTCTCCTGAGCCTTTTTCAGGGTACTGGGCAGAAAAGGTTTTTATCACAGCTTTCAGGGTCTGATGGCATCTCTCAATTGCCCCTCATGATTACGGATATGTGGTAGGGGTGGGATTCTCTTGGCACCTCACGATTTGATTTGATTACAATTCAGAGGGCTGTGATATGATTATAAAATGATTATCGATGCATCTCAATGCAGCTTTTTTCTATACAGGGTCTCTATTTTCCCTCACTGTGTGATGACTTGGTATTTTTAAAGCATAAAAAAGTATTTTTTTTTTTTAGCAACAGATTTATAGTACAAGAAACAGACCGGTATGTTACGACAAGACAAGCCACAAAGGAAAAATAATAATAATAACAGACAATACATAAGGCAAACAAATAAAGTGAGACAAGCAAAAAAAAAAATAAAAATAATAATAGACAGACAGGCAGTATGCTAAGTAAATACAGTGGTAAGATATGTATACACATATACATACAAACACACACATACAAAACGTTGTATATAACATATATATATAATAGTCTGTTACATCAATAAAAAGTAGGCAATATTGCTTTGCTGTGCAGAAGAGCGGAAGAGCCAAAGGACCCCCACCAACCGTATTCTGTCCCCTCCGTACTCTTCATCTATCCCCTGCCCCCAACCCGAACCTGCTAATATATATATATATATATATATATATATATTGACACACTCAAAAATCTAAAGGAAGGAAAGAAATGGAAAGAAAAAAATCAAAAATAAAATAAAAACAAATAATAAATTTTAAAGAAGCATTTCCAATATCGGGGTACTACTACTCATGTCATGTTACAAAGTTTTAGTAAGTTTGAAAAGCTTAGATTAAACGCATCTTTCTTGTGGATTGCAGCTGATGCTTGTTCACAGCGTAGGTTAATAGATTAGTCCACTGTGTTACAGAAAGATTTCTTTGTCTTTCCAATTTAGCAGTATTGTTTTTATGCTATAGTTAACGCTAGAAGTAATGAAACTATATCTTTGACTGATGATTCTACTTCTGAAAGACCTCCTAGGAGGCATAGGGAGGGTGGTATTGGAATGCTGCTCCTCAAATATAGGGATCATTTTGAAATTATATTTTCCCAAAAACATTGGACTGGTGAGCAAATGCAAAATGCATGAAAATAGTCATCTGTTTTATTAGTTATACATTGTGTACATATGCTTGAATTGCTGATTCCATTTTAAACAATTTGTGCTGTGTAATGTGGATCCTATGAATATTTCTATATTGAATTAATTGGATGTTTGTGTTTTTACTCATAATGAAGATATTTTTATAGATTTGTATATCAGTGCTAATATCTGAATCCTTTTCCCATTTATTAGTTGGTATTGATATGGTTGAATTTAAAGTACCTATGAGAGCGTACGACTTTCATAAGACTTTCTTATGACTTAAGACTCTTAAGACTTCTTAAGACTTTCTCCACTTCTTGTATATAAGGGGTCGTTTGTTAAGGGTAAAGTCTGGATTGTGCCATATGGGTGTTTATATGTTAGGTGGCTCAAAATGTGCTAATTTATTAATTTTCTACCAGGCTTTTAATGTTGTTGAGATTGTTACGCTTTTAAAACATTCATGATATTTTATGGATTTGCTAAGAAAAGGTAAATCTGTGATGGATATTTCCTTGCAGTATAACTGTTCTACATCAAGCCAGGGGTTACACTCATCGTCCGTTTGTCTCCATTTTACTAAATAGTGAAGCTGAGTTGCCAAGTAATAAAGCTGAAAATTCAGTGCACCTAGTCCACCCTTATTTTTGTTTTTTTGTAGTTTTATCCTAGGTTTCTTATTTCTCCAACAGAATGTTGATGTTAACATGTCTACATGTCATTAAACCTAAAAGTAATAGGGGCACGATGAGAGATTACTATTAGGTGAACTGTTGATTGTGATATATGTGGTATGACAGAGTTACTGGCAAGAAATAAATCAATGGAGGTCCATGCAGCACATGTTGCAGCCATCCTGTCCGTTTTCTTTAGTGATTTTAAAACTCTGGATTTGGTCGTGTTGTAGAGAGTCAGGGGTCACTGTGTCAGTAAAATATCTGCGAGACAGGATGTGAGCAACACAGCGCGAAAGCCCTGTTTCTCAACGAGACTGCAGGTCACTTAGCAACACAGTCTCTCCGGGCTGGTAGCTACGAAAAGGCAGAGAGAGATTTAGCTCAGACGAACATTTGGAGACTTATTCACATTTATAACACCTTAGTTTGTTTCCCGGAATGTTAAATCTGCAACGAGAGACTATCAAACACTAAAAAGTTGCGAAGATGAAGTCGCTTCTCTTTCAAATCAAGTTCGGTGACTCAGTCAGAATTTAAGGTGGAACGGAAAAATTCAAATACAAAGCTGGAGAATAAGAAGCGACTTCAGCCTTGTAAATCAGTTGAACGATGAGAGACATTTTACAATAAACTGCTCTACTTCTGAGGAAAAGTTTTCTGGTGGAGACAAGAGGAAAGCGGCTATTGCTGAGCTAAAGTAGAGCAAAGTAAGTCTGTGTTTTCGTTCACCATCTTTTAGCCTATACTAGGACACACTGAGATATACTGGGCATTAAATGTTGTGGCTCCCAAGGTGGTTTGATTTTTGTTGAAAGGACAAAATGGCTCTTCTTAACATTTGGGTTGTGACTCCTGATCTAACTTGGCTTTAATGCAGAGGGAGTTGGTCGGATTTCTCGCTCATCCAGCTGTGTGTTTGTTAACATTAGGTTATAAATTAAAATTTAGAAAATCCTTTTTTGACATTTGTGAATCGATTCTGAATCATTCAACTGCATCGTGATGCATCTAAGAATCAAATTATTCCCACACCCATAATATGTGGCTAATCTAGTAAATCCCCAGCTTACACGTTGCTTCCTGAAACAACCCAGCTACAAAATTAGAGCCCCAATCTGACTACCTCTTTCAGCAGCCCAAAGTCTGAGAAAAGGTAATCAATGCATCTATGATAGTCCTAGCTAAATATTCCTCATATTTACTACTGCGCCAGTGAAAAAGTATTAAGGCAAAAAGCTACCACATTCTTATATAATTAAGGCCACAAAAATGCCTCAACTTTAACCTTAGGCCTTCATTTTCCTTTCACAACTGGGAATGAGATACCACACAAGCAGAAAAACCTTGACAGGCGGATTGGTGCTGGGTCAGCAGTGATGCGGGCTCTTTACCGGTCTGTTGTGGTAAAGAAAGAGCTGAGCCACAAGGCAAAGCTCTCGATTTACCGGTCAATCTACGTTCCCACCCTCACCTATGTCTCCCAAAGCCAGTTTCAGAGAAGAAGGAGTCCTATCAGGCATGGTTGGCCTGTGGGACACCAGAGGCAGCTGACAGGTATCGACAGGCCAAGCGATCTGAGGCTTCAGTCATCGCCAAGGCAAAAACCCGGGTGTGGGAAGAGTTCGGTGAGACCTTGGAAAGTGATTTTAAGTCGGCTCCGAAAAGATTCTGGCAAACCGTCAGGCGACTCAGAAGGGGAAAGCAGTGTACCACTAGCACTGTATATAGTGGAGATGGTGTGCTGCTGACCTCGACTGAAGACGTCATTGGGCGGTGGAAGGAATACTTTGAGAACCTTCTCAATCCCACCGACATGTTCTCCAGTGAGGAGGCAGAGTCTGGGGACATGGGAATAGGCTTGTCCATTGCTGAGGCCGAAGTCATTAAGATAGTTAAAAAGCTCCTTGGTGGCAAGGCTCCAGGGGTGGATGAGATCCGTCCCGAGTTCCTTAAGGCTCTGGATGTTGTGGGGCTGTCTTGGCTGACATGCCTTTTCAACATTGCGTGGACATCGGGGGCGGTGCCACTGGATTGGTAGACTGGGGTGGTGTGGTGGTGCCTCTTTTTAAAAAAGGGGGACCGGAGGGTGTGTTCCAACTACAGGGGAATCACACTCCTCAGCCTCCCTGGTAAGGTCTATGCAGGGGTACTGGAGTCGAACCTCGGATTCAGGAGGAGCAGTGCGGGTTCCGCCCTGGTCGTGGAACACTGGACCAACTCTTCACCCTCTCCAGGATCCTAGAGGGCTCATGGGAGTTTGCCCAACCAGTCCACATTTGGTTTGTGGATCTGGAGAAGGCATTCGACTGTGTTCCCCGGGGTATTCTGTGGGAGGTGCTTCAGGAGTATGGGGTACATGGCTCTTTGCTACGAGCCTTTCGGGCCCTGTGCAAACAAAGCAGGAGCTTGGTTCGCATGGCCGTCTGTAAGTCAGACTCGTTCCGAGTGAGAGTTGGACTCCGTCAGGGCTGCCCTTTGTCACCGACTCTATTCATAAATTTTATGGATAGAATTTCTAGGCGCAGTCAGGGGACGGAGGGTGTCCGGTTTGGTGACCTTAAGGTCACATCACTGCTGTTTGCAGATGATGTGGTCCTATTGGGGACATCAGGCCGTGAACTTCAGCTTTCGCTGGATCGGTTTGCAGCCGTGTGTGAAGCGGCCGGGATGAGAATGTCAGGCTTTTGTTTCTGAGCACAGTGAGCCATTTGTGATTGTTGCAGCTCTCCATCTAAAGCCCTGTTCAGCCGTAGTGTTAAGCGGCCATTCGCACTTGCATGAAATAGGGTTCCCAGACACCTTCACCATAGCTTGGTAGTCGAATATGCATTGGTCATGCCCAGTCATGCCCCAGCTGGATGCTTCCATCCCTGTCCTCTCTGCCCCAGGCTGCTGCCGTGCTTTATCTTTGATAGTCTTTGCCGGCCACCATTGTGCTGCTTTCTTCAATCAACTGGTGTTTTCTTCTCCACCGCTCACCTGTAAGTTCACTGAAGTGCCATTCAACTTCTAGCCACTCGACAAGCACTTTTACTTCCGACACCTGAATGTAGCATATTGGCAAAGAAGAAGATGTGAAAGAGCTCTTGATTAACACGAGCCGAAAAGGCACATTACACGGCTGAGGATAACAGGAAAGGTCACTACTAGCCTAAGCTCTTCCCTGTATAGTAGATGCAAACCCACTCTAACTAACCCCAATGCCCAACACAAAATAACATAACATAAACACACCTTTAGCTAATGAACAGTGACATTAGAACAACTAACAACATTAAATAAGCCTAATAATTTAACATCTCTTTGGCAAAGGGGGCAGGGCACAGGTGCAGTTCTGCTTACTGAGCTCCCTTCCTGAAACGGGTGCTATTGGAAGCCACCACAATAGTAATGTGTGACGAAGGTTTAAGAGCTCCACAGAGCCTAAAGCCACGTTTTTTTTTGTACAATAATAAATAATAATGTTTTTCAATGTGATACTTACAGTGCTGAAATTGTAGTGATGTACCTTTATTTTCTTTAAATGTGTACTCCACATTCATATCAGTCTAAATAGATTGTGTGGCTTCAGAATTCTCTATAGCAGCGCTAGGCTGTTTGCTGAACAGAAAAGGTCATGCTGCAGCCTTCCACACACAAGTTTCAGAGCAGAATTCAAGCATACTTATTTCTCCAGTTTACTTCAACTGTAGGGTATAAACGGTTTCTGGAGAAAGTGGCTGCACATTAGTGGTCTGAAAACAAGCTCACACTGAGCACTCAGGACTCAGGAAAGTAGGACGATGCAGGAAAGCAGTTTGCCCCTGCCCTCAACACTCTGCCAGCTAGAGCAATATGGTGAAAGGGTAATATCACAATACTTTTGAGAAGTTTTCATGATGCACGACATTTCATGATATTTATTTTTTTCTGACATAGTGGCAAATTTAAAAGTGCTACATAAAACAATGAATACAACGAGTTTTCTTCAACCATCTCATACTGTGCTGCATAAAATCCAATTAAATGTGGCTGATGCTCTCTTTGTAATCAAACATGCAGTGAGAAATGTTTAAGTACTGATGACATCCATGCACACAGTAACATAATTTATCACAATACCAATACTTATTGTCACAATGTCAAGCCCTTCTGCCCCCCAAAACAGCAGTAGCTACAGGGCATACAGTATAATGCACGTAACCTTGCAAGCCTACTCCTAGGGCTATCACAATCACGCTGATGTTAATCATGTTAATAATTGCAAACAATTATTTAATTATTTATTTAACAACTACAATACTAGTCTCAAGCAGCTTAACTGGCTTATTAACCACCGTACTTGTCACCTATGTTTATTTAGTAGCTAAAACTGATTCACATAAATATATTACATTGTAAAAAGTATTCGCCTGTCTGCCTTCACATGCATATGAAATTGAGTGACATCTCATTCTTAATCCATAGGGTTTAATATGATGTTGGCCCACCCTTTGCAGCTATAACAACTTCAACACATCTGAGAAGGCTTTCCTCAAGGTTTAGAAGTGTGTTTTTGACCATTCTTCCAGAAGTGTATTTGTGTGGTCAGACATTGATGTTGGATGAGAATGCCTGGCTTGACTCTGTGCAGGCCAGTCAAGTTCTTCTGCACGAAACTCGCTCATCCATGTCTTTATAGACCTTGCTCTGTGCACTGGTGCGCAGTCATGTTGGAACAGGAAGGGGCTGTCCCCAAACTGTTCCCACAAAGTTGGGAGCATGAAATTGTTCAAAATCTCTTGGTGCTGAAGCTTTAAGAGTTCCTTTCACTGGAACTAAGGGGCCGAGCCCAACTCCTGAAAAAAAACACCACACCATAATCCCCCCTCCATTGATTGAAACACCTGAATTCAATTATTTGGATAGTTGAGTGAATACTTTTGGAAATATAGTGCATCTGTACATAAATACGCCAAGGCAGCAGAGTGAAAACCTAAGCAAAAACACAATATTTACACTGCACATTTATTTTATTCTACCCACCATACTCAATTCCCAATTTGCTCACTTCAGAATAACATAACATGACTGAAACGACTGTGGAAAATGATTACAAAATTTGGATTGTCCTGAATAATTGTGATTAGGCAGTTATGTAATAATTGTGACAGTCCTACTTTCCATCTGAACTAAACCATGTCCCACATCACAAACAGTACACAGTTCTCTGGATTGATGAGACAAAGTTAAACCTCTTGGTAGAAGTACACAGAATTATGTCAGGAGAAAATGAAATGCTCCAAACGAGCACTAAAACATCAACCCAGATAAAATAGGTCTGCTCTGCCACCTGTACGCCAGAATTTCAAAAGAAGGTGCAATTCTCTCACAGCTTTCAGTTCCCGTACATGAGAGATAAAAGAAGCATGAGAAATAAAGGTAACGGGGAGGGGATTTACGAGAACAGTGACAGAACAGAGCTGCTCACCTCAGTCTTTCCGTGGCTCATTTACATTCTGATCTAAAATGGGTATGTAAAGGCATTTTTCAAACCATTTTTCAAATGGTATCTACCGTTTCATTTACTGGACTTTTAGCTAGTCATCATTCAAAGCATTGCACTGTAAATTTAGTAATGTATTTATGATTTTTTTTTCTTTCAGAACAACATGTGTTATCAAATAATGCATTGCAGAAACAGATGCAGCATGGATTGAGGCTGAGTACTGATCTGTTCTTTACTCTCTTTCCTTTCCAGAAAACAGTTCAGATGCAGAAGGTGGTCCTCTGTATGAATACAGTGAGGAATATGATGAAGTATGTTACAAAGAAACTGTGGTCAAAGTTGGATCCATTGCAATCCCTTTATTCTTTTCCATTGTGGTCTTCCTCAGTCTCGCTGGTAACATACTGGTTCTCGTCATTCTTGGCCTCTACGAGAACTTCAGATCTTTGACCAACATCTTCATCCTAAACTTGGCTGTCTCTGACCTGATGTTCACTCTGGGGCTTCCATTTTGGTCCTCTTACTACATCTGGGGCTGGACCTTTGGTGATGCTGTGTGCAAAGGGGTCAATTTTGTCTTCTCAGCTGGATATTACAGTAGCATCGTGTTCCTGATGCTGATGACCATTCAGCGCTATGTTGCAGTGGTCCATCCTCTCTCCGAATGGGAGGGAGGACAGCAGTGTGCAGTTTCTCCAATGCTTGCTTGGGTGGTGAGCATTTCTGCAGCAGTACCAGCTGTACTGCTCAGTAAAGTCATGGCTGACCCAGAAGACCCTAACAAACTTTTCTGTGAGTATAACAGCATGAAAGCCACCGTCGCTGTTACATATGAGCAGAATATTTTTTTTCTAAGTGCTTTTTTAGTAATAGGTTTTTGCTACATAAGAATTCTTCAGACTGTCCTTAACTCCAGAGCAAGGAAAAGACACAGGACCATAAGACTCATCTTCTGCATCGTGGCGGTCTTTTTTATCGGCTGGGCTCCTTATAACATTGTGATATTTCTACAGACACTCACTTACCATCAGATTGACCCTTTCAGGGAATGTTATGTCACTGATAGTTTAGAATATGCCGATTATGCCTGCAGACTGCTCGCTTTTTCCCACTGCTGTCTCAATCCAGTATTTTACGTTTTTGTTGGTGTAAAATTCCGAAATCATTTGAAGATGATTGTACAAAAACTTTTTCGTGAGCAAAGCAACACGGACCTCCATCAGCCACGAAATGCGCCAGTTCCGTGTTCTCAGGGCTCCATGTACTGATACGGAAACAACAACGGAGGTAATTATGCAACTGTCAGACTCTGTGTAAATACGAGTATTGTCATTAAGTGTAGGCATCTTTTCAGACCACAGGAGATCAGGTCACTTAACACTCATGTATCAAACACGCCCGTGGGCCAGATCAGGACCGTGACACAACCCTATCTGGCCTACAAAAGTATCTAAATTTTCTATCAGATTAACTTGTTTCACAATGCACTGCACTACAGTCCCCAGCATGCACTGTAACACAATGTGCTCTGACTCTCCTACCCCAACAACAATCTACAGGACAGCAGTTACACCTATGTTCTATGCAATTCTGCAGAATTCTACAGCAGTCATATCACCAAACAACTAACTGCAATTCAGCCAAAATAAACACTTAACATCAGCTCAACAGCTCGGAAATGGTATATTAATGAACTTGCAGCAAAGAAAGAATGCCAGGTGTCTCGTTTAAGCAAATAGTTTAAGCAAAAGACCAAAATCCTGGGGATTTTGAATATTTCAAGTATTCATGTAATATTTCAAGGTCATCTACAAGTGTGTGTATTTTACTGTTGAAGTTTTTGCGTACGGTGAATAAACAATGGTCAGTTCAGTTTACAGCAAAATGTTCATTAAAAATGAAATAAAACACATTTGTCTCTGGTCCATAGACTTGCTGACATTTTTAAAATAAGTCCCTTTTAGTGGTTGAGTTTGACACGGGTCAAAAATGCATGCTCTATTTAGTTTAGGTAGCCCACCATAAAGGTTCTAATACAGGTAAGAGAACGGTTCTACATTCCATCATCCCTTGTAAGTTGATAGTGCTTAAGTTATTTCTTTGTTTAATGAAATATTTGTTCCTAGTATTGTGTGTTTTGTAGCGTGACTCCAAAAACAATAAGAGGATGTAAGATGTGAGAGTGAACTACTTATTAAGGGAAGGAACATGTTTGACTGGTGACAGACTGAAAAATGACATTTAGATGTCGAACTCGACATGTTTTAGATTACTGTGGGCACTGTGGTTTCTTTACCTATGGCTCATTTGAGGCTACAGGTGTCATGATATTTTAAAGAGCAGTGAAAACAAGAAATGACTTAACTAATGCTGGGTGTCTTTCTCGAGTCAAGGTCATAACCATATTGGGAACTTCAGGTCTAAGGTGGATTTCTCTATGACAGAAATAAAAGAGATTTTCAGAAATCGCTGCTATAGAGCCCTGGGTTAAACTAATAGGTTCCAATCCCAGTACATTTTGCCATTCGTACATTGTACATTCACACATTTTCCATAAATATTGCTGGATCCCCTGAATTACACGGTTGTTAAGGGGTCAAAATATGAATTTTGTGGCTCCTGTGCATTGAGAAGATGTTGCACTACGTAAGTCTACTACTAAACTTCAACACCAATCGACACAGCAAACAGAATACAAGAGGGAAAATGCCCTCAGTTTAGCCCCCAGCGTAAATCATGAGCTTTCCCACTCTAGCGCTCCCTAATCTGCTACGGTACACAGCCTGGCACTTCCTAACCCTGCCCTTCACAGTAAGAGTCCCTCCAAAGGAAAACAAGTAGTGTAACCATTTCTACTTATTAAATAGCTTAAGATTAGCAAGAGCAAACATTTCAGTAACAGGCTACACACTTAATTTTAATTAAACCAAACAGAGACGTGTTCTGAAGCCACTTTATGCTATTTTTGTGGGTTTTTTGTAGCGCTTCCCCATACAAAGATTATACTTTGTATGTGCACCATGGTATATAGACACCTGCCAATGAATTTTTTAACCCATTTTAATTTTTCATTTAAGCATTTTTATTCATCTGTTTCAAAGAAATGTTTTATATATATTTATATGACAGTATAAAGTATTGCTGAGGAAAAGTAGCTTCATCACTCCTGCTAAACAGAATAGTGCAGCAGTGACGGCTGATGTCCTAGCACATTCATAAGGTGATGCTGTTTACCTTGTCTAAACATGGTTATTCAACAGTTAGTTCCGGCAGTGCAAGCTGACTGGCTGAGAGGCGTTCTAACCATGCTGTTATTTGCCTTAATATCTTGAAAGAATTATTTCCTCGAAATTTTGCTAGTATCTTGAAATATAGTTCATGTTCACCTGAAATCTAGAAATGACTACTATCTCAAAGTTCCAAGATACTATATCAAAATATCATTTCTACAAGTTAATAAGTCATTATTTTGACACAGCAAGTTACTATTTAAAAAGTCAACATGCCTATTTTGAGAAAATAAGTCATTATTTCAAGATAGTAACTGAACAGTCAGTCAAAAAGTCATAATTTTGAGAAACTATATTTTGGCATTCTGCTATTCCTATATCTCCTCTATCTGGCAAAGAGTTAACACAATTTAAATGGCAACAGCCAAGTCTGCTACACGGCTCAGATGTCCATCCATCCATCCATCCATTTTCTAAGCCGCTTCTCCGTCAGGGTCGCGGGGACGGCTCAGATGTGCACAGGGAAAATGAAAAATGAATGACTGGGTTTCTGTGCTTCTGCATACAGAGTAACAGTTCAGCACTGGCTGATCACCCCTTGCCGCTCTTCCTCATTGGCCACAGTAATTCTTGGTCCATCTGTTGAGTATGGTTCAGTAAGGTCACTGCACTGAGAAGGGGCTGCCTTCAACAACATGGCACAATAATGAGAGTTGAATTATGTCTTATGAGTTCATTTGGGTCCAGTTTCACTTCTGGATGGCCTGTTCTACATGTTTGCTTCCCAGAGCGGTTTAATGAAGGGCCACTCCAGAGCATGAACTTTTTCTACAGCAACACACGGTTGGCCTGACCTGGCCTTGTTTGTGTTTCGGATCTTTTTCTCATGCCTAATTATTGTGCAGCGCTTCACCTCATTTCTTTTTAAATGTGTTCTCTGTGTCATGGTTTTGTCTCATTGTCTTTAGGGTTCTCTATTCGTCACATTACAGGCAGGCTTTTTTATTGTGGTCACGAAACATTTTTACAAAAAAATCTCATTTTCGTTTTTAGTAGCTCCATACTCTGCAAACATGATTTCTTTCAGAGAACTTCATCTGTGGGTGTTTCTTTGTTTCTCAATGTTCTGGCAACAGTGTCTGAAATGGTTCTGTATTGAATTAGAGCTTTTAGAAGAATGATCTTTTTTGGTCAAACTGATAAATGTTATCCAGGCTATTTTGTAATTGCTTTGATTTGGAACAAAAGGCAAGGCACAATTTTTGTTTTCTTCAAACTCCAGAAACTTCACACCCCATATAGACATGGTAAATAGTGTTACTGCCACAGTTTTGTGGCTTTACACATTTCATGTGAAAACGCTGAACTTTGAAATCTGCCACGTAAAGCATATTGGCAGGAAGTACACACTTCATAAAAGACACAAATGATCTAAATAAACATGCAACGATGGCATGTTTGTAACTTTTCCCTCTCATTAAAAATATTCCATGTTACTGTTTTACTTTTTTGTTTTTACTGATTTTGGAAAGATTTGTTTTCAAGCTCACCAAAGAACCACCAACTGAAATGCTCAAAACACCATTTAGAGTTTTACTTAATTTAATGATTTAAAAGATAACATCTTTAACTTGTTCTGCTCATGTTGCTTTGATGTGCAATTTCAAGGCAAAGGTAATCATGGATGCTTCTCAAAATTGTAATGTAAATGACAAAAATTTTGTTTGACATTCTGTACAAAATTACATGATAAACGGTTTAAAAAACTACATCATAAATACATACATTAACATTAAAAGTGAATCTAGTAAGGTAAACATCAATTTATAAACACACTGCAGAAAAATTGCTACATTCATAAATTCTTACCGAAAGCTAGCGTGTGCGGACCAGCGAGGCAATATAGACCCAGACAGAAAGCACGTTACTGGGGTACGGGTACACATACACAGCCAATGCGAACTCCACGTTGGGGGTCTCCACATTATGAACTCCAGTGCTATACACGGCTTCAATGATTGGTCGGATCTCGGAGAAAGGAAGGTGCAGAGGAAACCCAGAAATCTAACATAAATGAACAAACAAGAACAAATGAATACTCCTCAAAAGTATTCCTGAAAACGTCTCTTAACATTTGTTTTTTTTTATGAGGCTTAAGTCAGCTTCTCATTCACCAGCTTTTTGATTGAATCTCCCGTTCCACCTTAAATGGTGCCTGAGGAGAAAGAATGTAACTGCTGCACCTTTTAAGACGGAACGGGAAAATTCAATGTAAAAGCTGGCGAACGAGAAGCAGACTTCAGCTTCATGACTTTTTAGTGTTCAACAGATTAAACGTATCAGGAAACCAGGTGAGTGCTTATAAATGCAAATAAGTCCATTTGTCTCCTAATTGTAAATGTTCATCTTAAATCTTTTGTCAGCAACTAGCTAGGCGAGACTATTGCTAGCTAGGCTATGGTGACCAGCAGTCTGCATGGCAACCTTCAGGGTCAAAGCGTGAATTAGCAATACATTAACTTAAGCGTGTAAAACTGTTTATTGTTAAAATAATGATCAGCAGAGCTTTATTTTACTGTAAAGTTAGATTATTTTATCTTTACCTAAAAATCTAAGTCTGCTATGGAGCCGCAACGGGGCTCTGGAACTATGTAATGCCAACCCCTGACCTATACAGTCAATAAGGGTAGGAACAAGGTAGGTGTGGGCTTTTTTGCCAATTCCATTATGTAGTTCTTGCTGTGATTATCACACTCACCCTGTAGTCTCCCAGCAGGCTTTGCAGTTCAAGGCGATGTTCCTCAGCCATCTCACGACCCCCGCTCAGTTCTAGTTTTGGCAGAAACTGTCGTAATGTGGCCGTGCAGTAGCGGTTCCAGCGGGTTGGGTGTCGTGGGCGCCACTCCATGATTTTCTCCCTCAGCACCTTCTCTATCCTGTCATTTACATAATTGCAGATAACAAATAAATGAATATAACACAAAAGAAACAGACTAAAGACAAAATGAAAGGAAAAGCACATAAATTCAAGTGAGAGAGAGAAAGATGGTATCATGAAAGGAAAGTCTATGTTGACACACCTGTCCTGTAATTCGGCAGCAGCTGCTTTGTCTATTCGTCTGTAAACCAGCTCCTCTGGCTTCAAAACACACAGAGCACAAACATAAACTTCACCAATTTCCATCAGTAACTTTGAGAAAGAGGCCTGTGGTTGGTGGAGCTGTTGGCTATGCTCCACACACTCACCTGCACACTGGAGAGGCCAGGATCAGGGAATGACCTGGAGAAGAATGGCTTCCAGAACTTTGGTTTGGTAACATCAAAACTCATCCTCATAGGAGCAGCATAAACCTGGATATTAAACCACACCTGCAAGAGAATGCACCCAAAAACTCCACCAATCAAGTCCTTAAATGTCTGCAGTTTGACTAGACACTTTTGCTGGTTTGCATAACAGTACATAGGAATTTAAGGGGATAAACTATTAAAGGAATAAACCAGCCACCCATTTGAAATCTATATTGAGCGCAGTTTATTAGCTGTTACATCATCATCACTGGAGATCCAGAAGACTTGTGAAGTTTTAATCTAAAAGTCACATTATTTTCTAAGTGATGCTGGTGTCATTTCTTGAATGTTGTCTCTACTCACGTTGTCTGCATTGACCAGGCATCCAATAGTCTGCAAGGGGCAGAATGTGTCATACTGTCCATAGTACTGTCCTGTGCTGGGGTTCCAAATCAAGTACCGGTTCTGTTCTTGGGTCAGAACATATGCTGTGGCACCCTAAAATGTGACACCCAGATATATGCAAATGTGTTGGTTTTTGTAACATCAGAGAAACAAAATCAAAACAGGTTGTTTTTGCAGTTTAGTTTTCATATATGGACTATAGGGACTACGGATGTTTGAAATGGTTTATTTTGAAACTTTAACAATGTTTATATACTATTCTCTTTTAAATAAGGACCCAAGATGATGTTGATCAAAAATTTATACATTTTTCCCAAATTACGCCAAATGTAGTTGATCAACAAGACACGTTTGCTATTTGAAGAAAAAAAAAAACCAAGCATGTCCAAAAATGGTAACTTTACAGGAGAAGGCACTGTTTAATGTAGGATAATGCAAAGAGCTTTTATGGCAAATAATTTTGTATGTGTCCATTCATCAAGACATCTTCAGCTTTTTGATTTTTATACATACACATTTTCTAAACCGCTTATCCTTTTGGGTTGTGGGTCGATTTATCTAGAAAAGTGAAAATTTAAAAAGTAAATAATAAATAAACGGATATGGTTATGCAACACTGTCATACAGTGACGGAAAATACAAAACACACTTCATAACGCTGCAAACCTTTTGGCTAGGATAACCATATTAGATTACAAAGGGTCACTCACTTCAGGGATGGCAGTTCCTATGATAAGCCATGCCTTTTTGCCCATGGACAAGAAGTAGTTGCAGAGCAGCACCGCATGTTCTTCCTCATCTCCAGCTAACAATGTCAGGAATTGCTAGGAAATGAAATGAAACAAAATTATTCAGTTGGAGATTTGGCAAGGTTCATCCAGCATGAGAACAATGAACAAATAAAGAAGGTATCATCTGGAACTGCTGAAAAGCACTCACATCACAAGTGCTCCACAAGTCACAGATGCCGGCAAAAGACACGCTGTCTGGCAGAAATGGAATGAGAGATACGTATCGAGCGACCAGCTCCTGGAAAGAGACCAGAGTTACATGAAGACAGAGTAGAATAGGCAAATATGACACTCAGTGTTCAGCAGGGACACTTAGCACAAGTGAAGCAAAACAAAAGAGGCCTTTTAATAGACAGAATAGACAGAATGTCTATTGCTGTATAAAAGGAGCAAAGATGCAGGCTCAGTCAGTTGCAGTCTTTGTTGGCGTTGGATACTTTTTAAAAAGTGCATACATGCAACAAAAGAAACCTGCTTAAAGACAGGAACTTCAGTTCCACACTTGCTATGCACATAAATTACTGAGAAGGGGCTTTGAGTGTGGTCTCACAGAGTGGCAGACGTACATATAAGCACAGACACAGTGTAGAATGTGCACTGATGCGACCACAACGAGCACCCACAGCGTGCCCCCACAGTATGCCTTAATCTTCGATTTACTAAGACTGCAGTTAACTATGCAACATGTGCAACCTGCCTGCAAACCGGAAACAAAACAGAAAATGAAAAATTAAGTGATGAAGAGATGGCAGTGTTGATAAATGGTTTCCCACAAAAACATTCCACAGTCTATTTACTTCAGCTAGCAAAGTAGTGTCTGTGTAAAGATAAGACACTCTGCATGCACATACTGCAGCCGCATCATTGCATATTTTAAGTCATGTCTTCTCTCATATGTACACCTGGTCCTGGGAGTTGAAATACCATTATTCTGATGGAAAATATTCCTTCTGCATATGTTCTATTCTTGTGCCTCATTTCAGCCACTGCCATTGTTAAAGAAAGTCAAAGGACACAAAGGAAAATCTACACAAAACCGGCCACCACAAGTTGCTCAAACTGCAGAAAGCTGAATGGAATGTTTTCAGCCACACCTCTGATATCTCCACCCACATTTTACATGATCCAAATGTATTAGCTTGAGGAAAGAGAACCACATTTAGCATTTTACTATGCATACCGCCTAAACTGTGTGTTTAGGGTGTTGTGTCAATCAAGCTTAGTACATCAAGGCCAGAGTTGCTGGGATGTTCAAAACTGGCAAACTGGTAAAACTGGTAAGAAATGAAAGCACCAGGAGACAAGACACAGGTCAAAACATTTTCTTAATAGGACCCTTGGTGGATGAATGTGGGAGATGTCTTTCTTATTTACAATACAACTGTGCAGTACAAAAAACGCCTTTAGAACTCACAGTGTAACTGCTCATCTCTCCTATCCAGAACAAGGGTTTCATATTTCCTGCTCACTGAGTGTGTATTCAGACCATTGGTAGCGTGTTTCAGAGCAGGGGGTGCTCAGTTCTGATCTTCAGCATAGAAGCCTATGAGCCAAACCTAATGTTTAATTTTTAGTAAATATTTCAGGCCTCTATGTCTTTGATACCACACCAGTGATTTGAAAGACTAACTGGCATTCTAGCTGGGACTGACCGTTGCCTCCTGCAGGTTGTTGGGGAAGGCATCCAGCAGCTCCTTTGGAGGGGCCAGGGGTCTTATGAAGCGTGTGATGAAGACAGACTTGCCATTGATATCCACAACTGTGGTAAGACAGGGTCGATCAGGAAAGCGCTGGCTTGCATCCTTCTCAAAAATCTCGCATGCCAGCAGCAGACGCTCCACCTCCTGAGTGTCAAACTTCATCAAAGCACAGACGTCAGTAAGAGGACATTGGTCATTTTTATTACTCTTATTAAAGATTCAAATTAGACATAATTAATAGAACATAAAATGTGTTTTATTATTACCATTACCACAGTTTGTTGTACTAGATATGCTCCTCCATATTAAGATTACAGATTTAAGATTACAATACATTAGATTCAATTACAGATTTCAAGTGGAAATGTTAATAACTAAAACTTTCTCATGTGCATAACTCAGAAGGTAAATATTTAGGGCTAGTCTTGTACCTGTTGGCTTAAAATTAAGAGTTTAGCAAGAAAGATAAAGATGGACCCCAAAAAATACTTGTGCTCTACTCAGGACAAAAGGTTTCATATCAGTTACCTTCACATCCTTCATCTATCAAAAGGAGAAAGCACAAAAAAGAGGAAGGGGAAAAGGTGAAATAAGGTCTTACAGAACTGAGAAAATGAACTTCCATAAACCTGCCTATATTAACAAAATGACTTGGAAACACAAACTCAAAGAATATAACATGAAAGAGGAAAGAAAAGCAGGAAAGCTGAAAAACAGAGGAAAATAAGATGAACAGAACGTGTGAGTTTTACCTTTTCTCTGATTGTGTCTCCAGGCACAAGCTGGGGCTCAATGGTGATGAAGAGGGTGAGGAAGGTGCCCTCGCTCAGGCTCCGGATGGCGTCATACCCACCTTCACTTCCAAGACTCTGCTCCTTACTGTAGCCTAGCAACACTGGTGGTGTGGCCACCTTAAATGTCCCATCAATCTACCAAAAGAGAGCAATTCATTAAATCTCCCAATCAAATTTAAATCTCTAATTATTTTGCATTTAACCCTCAGAAGTCAAAGAAAAAAAATCAAAGGAAAAAAAAAAACGTAAAATGCTTTTTTATCTCTTGTAGTTTATTAAAAAAGGTGGAAACATTTGGACAAAAGTGGAGATTCTACACTTTAAATCAAGAACATAATTTTGTGTTTGTTAACAAAAGAGATTTTATTATGTTTGTCATTTGCTGAAAAGTTATTGTTTGTGATAAACAATCTTTATATTTTTACCATATTCAGTCACTTTTTGAAAAATGCAATGTCAATGCCTTTGTAAATCGAATGTACATGTAACTCATTACCTAACTCACTACACAGCTGACTAATAATATAATAATATTTCTGTGTATTTGGTTTGAATTGGCAGCAACATTGGGAAAGTTTGTTTTGGTCGCTGTGACGTCTGAACCCTATTTGAGAAAGCACTGGTCAGCAATAAAGCTAAATCACAATTTTCCACAAGTTTCTATATTTCATAATCTACAATATTTCCTGTCAGACTACGTGGTTTACTACAACATACCCGTGACTGAAGATATATAGTGCTGAATGGAATCTTGATGGAGCCCAGCCAATGTCTCTCAATACGAGTATGAACAGTGCTTCCTCTTTCTCTCTCATCCTGAAAGAGAAACACAGAGCATACATGCAGTGAACGAAACTGCACAGAATGGAATCCATATGGCTAACCAACATATATCTTACACATGTTGTATTAACATACACAGGTTTACTACATAAACTTCATGTGTGATTTCTTCATGTCAGTAGCAGTTAGGTCTGAATGGACCTGCTTTAGTCTTACAGTAAACAGCCATTGAAGTATATCACAGACAGAATGGTTCAATCTTTCAAAAACTGAAGAATGTAATCTGGTTCTGAATAAAGATTTGTTTGTGCATAACCCACCTCCACCACCTCATGGAGGACTTCATCAAAGATGTTGATAAAGACTTCATCCCGTACTGCCTGCAGGTTGGAGGTGCTATAGTCTCCGTTCGGAGCGCTGTGGGCCACGGAAAACAGGGGCTTCATGTTCATTCATTAAATAATAAATGTGTAACGATTTTAAATATTCAGTAAATATTTTATATGAAAGCTAATCACAGAACCCAAAACATAACTGGAATTGTCATGACAACATACTTCAACGATAGACAGTACACTTCCACAGAAATGTAGTCATCTGTCGATTTGTTTTAAACTGAAAACTGCAAATTTCCCCTCGTCTTAGTTTTCGGCTGAAAATGGAAATAAAGTACTTCATTTCGCAAGTCAAATTATTTTGGTTGCTGGGGTGAAACTGTGGTCTGGTCTCTACCTTTTATGGTTAATGCTTGATGTTGATGCTTGACCCAGTATATAATAAAAAAAATTACACCCCTATCTACCTCTTTATATTGGCCCTATAATGGCCATTAATGGAACAGAAATGGAAATCTTGTATAAATTTGATTAATAAATGTTTTTTTTTTCTCTGTAACAATGTTATAAGATTAACTAGGACACCCTTGGCTCTCTGTGTGTAAAAAGATGAGATTATGAGCTGCTAATGACCAATTAGTGGTCAAACCCAAGCCACCTGCTTGGGGTGCATGGGGTATTAAAACAATACAATTTCATATAAATGTATATTTCCTCAATGTTATTAAAACAAAATGCAGACTGCAACTGATCCAAAATAGATTGTTTTTTATGGCTTGTGAAAAGCAGTCAACTGGTATAGAGAGCTTGAACCTCTCAAATGTTATCCAAAATGTGTGAATGTTCATTAGTGAGCTGAAACCTGAACGGCAGCACCAACTCTTCATTCCAGCAGGGGTTTGGCCCCTCAGCTGTGGAAGTCTGCAGAACTGTACGCTGAAAAGTCACCTCCACAAAGGGCCGGATCACAGGCTGAAAGCATGAATACATGCACAAAACAAACACACAGAGATATTTAGAAGTTAGTAGTGGTAACCAAAGCATAATTTTCTATCAATTTTTTCACTTGTAGCTGACATACAAGTTTCAATAAATGCTGTCAAAAGTGATCATTTTCAGTTCATGTCACATTTGTCTCTGCAAGTGTACCTATAGTGCAACTGTATATGATTTTAATTTGATTATGTTATTGTTGCGTGCGCAGTCTAGTTTTATGGTAACTTACATTACATTTTTACATTACATTACAGTGCTGTCTTTTTGTTAGTGTTGCACTGACACCGATACGGTATTGGTAGCGGCACCGATACTGGCACTTCAACGCAGTATCAGTATCGGTGATGGAGATATCAACAGCCATGACTGACACCACAAAGCAATTTCTGATGCGCACATGCACAGCAGTAGACAGAACTTAACAATACGTCAATGGTGTGAGTTACTATTGACATCGGCACACGGTATTGGCCGATAGTAAAGGATCCGTTATCAGTATCAGTATCATAAGGAAAAAAGTGATATCAGTGCATCTCTAATTTTTGTTATGTTTAACATGAAAAAACTAATGGAAACCAGTCGGAACCACCACCAGAACCCACTAAACATAAATCAAATGTATAGAAAAAGGACACTAATAATTAGACTTTTAGGGTTTAACTCTTATTTACCATTTGTGTCTTCTGTATTGAATGTGCTCATTGATGCGGTTTTTTATTTAGTTCTCTTTCTGAGGAGCAGTTCAGTACAGTACAGTAGTATAACAAAGCCGCTACCATGACTATATGACCATAAATAGAGATCTGAAAGCTGCTAGTGTGTGCATTCCCTGAAACAGTTTGGCCCTTTTGTTTCATTAACAATGAAAAAAGGGGGCTGTGCTGGTAAATAAAAGTTGAGTTACCTGGCCAAGGGGCCAGTCGTTGCCCTGCAGTGCTGTCTGAGAAGATGCAGTTGCTGTGAACGTCTCAGTGTAGGAGCGAGCACTTTTCGCAGCTGCTGCAGGTTTGCTGAAAACAATGGTACTCGTAAATAAAAAGCTTATTTGCTGAGGCAGAAGGAGAGACATCATGGATCAGTTACATACGTGACATATATGATGTATATATATATATATATATATATATGAAAATGGGTTAATGCTTGCACAATGCACAAATTGTGCCTTACAATTTGCAGGAAAATGTCTTTTAATTTTGTTCCCTGTACTGAACTATTTTCAATTAGAAAATCAACAAAATGTAACTTCACTGGAAGTCTTCAAACTTTTGCATTTGTCTGTATCCTGCTGCTCTGTGACAGTAAGAAATGGAGCCAGTAAGACACACCCACCCATGTATTTCTGCCACATTGTGATTTTATTATTTTTTTTAAATCTTTTAAAAGGCTACCTGGTTTATTTCTTTCTCTAAAGAATGTAATCGGTTATTGTTCCGTTAAGTTCACTTCACTTTCTCCGATTTAGAAATGTACTAATATAAAGGATAACAACAGCCTTGTAACATTCATTAAAACTTCAGGCAAGCCGTGAGCTGTGGTACCTGGTGTGAGGTTTGCGGATGGGGATGTCATAGCCTCTGATGATATTGAGTAGGAGTTTGATGTCTCCATCTGAAAGGTTCTGAGCGGTGACCTTCTTCCTCTCTTTCCTCCGAGGCTTCAGAGGCCGTTTGGGCTCAGCCAGCTTAAACAAGTTCAGGCCCAAAACCCTAAGGGTGTAAAAACCAGAGCTCACAGTCACTGCATGATGTGGGGACAGATATTATTAGTAACCCATCCGGCTACAAATCTGTCCAGCTATTTATTCAAATCCAAATTCAAAGTTTCTTCACACAAAAACGCTATATGGCCAACATCAGTAGGGACCAATTAGCATGGTCTAAGCATAATGCTATTTGCTACATTTTACTCTGTAGTTTTTCTACGTATTCAGCAACATTAGAAACATACGGCATGTTCTGTTCTACTAGGGCTTCTACATTTACGATGCTTCAGCGCATTCAGTGGGATCTTCTGGAGTTCCCTAACCTAAAGCAACCTCGCAATTTTATGCTTATGCCATTATACTGTTAGTTTTATAAAGCAATGAAACTATAGCTCTGAATTTTGCTTAGCTTTCTTGAATAAACCTAATTAATATTAAGCAACTTGACGCTCATAATTTTTAACTGGCTCTTAATATGTATGAAATAGCTATCTTAGTGATTGAGTACGAATAAGCCTGATATCACATTTCTTTTTTCAAGGCTGGAGTTCAAGGCTGAAATGCTATAAGAGGTCAGATACACACATTTCAGAGCTGCACTGACAAACTGGACACTTCTAGAACTACACACTGTACAGTACTACAGAGGATGGGAACATATACTTACAGAAAGAAGAACTAAAGAGGCATAATAAGTGGAACTAGTATTAAAGTAAATAAGCGGAAATTAACAAAACAAAGCACAAAAAGAACAGAAAAATCCTGCACACGTACCCTCGGCCTGGACCTCTACATACACAACAACGCAAAGAGGAAACGGAGGATAAAACAGAGGAGAATTACCAAATAAATATGAACTGAAAAAATGAGTCATTTAAATTGGCAAGGTGTTAAATTTAGACGACAGCTACATTTTACAACAGTTTCATTTAAAGCTCTTCAGAACTTAAATAATGACGCAGAGTGGAAGAGTACTGGTAATTACCCGATGCTTGGGACCTCCTCTTCTACAACCAAATCAGACAGTATATAATGATGTTTTGCTATGAGGAAGCGATTAATTACTGACTCCCGCACCTGAAATAGAAAGAGAGTGTCAAACAATGTTAACTCAGTCCAGTTGCATCAAATACATGCTACAAATATTTTCTTTTCTGTTAATTCATTGCCTGGGCTATTCCAAGACTGTAAAAAGTAATGCTGAAACACTCTTAGCCTTGGTTGAATGTGATTTACTATTTCAACCTGTCAAATCTAGAGCCAACAGTCATCTTCTCCACATTAAATTCTTTTTTTTCTGTTATTTTTATGTTTTAATATTCTGCATGTAAGGCAAGACAGGACATAAGGGGCTTGGATTTTAGCAGAGTAAATCGTCACTGTCCAAAGAAAAACAAGCATCTCCAAAATAATAACTTTACAGAACAAGACAAAAATGTTATTTACTTTGAATGTAAATTAATGTAAAGAGATTTCATTCCAAGCAAATTGCTGCTGAGCTATAATGATGTAGAAAAATAAAAAACTGGAAAAAAATGGCGACACTTGCTTTTTTTTGGACAGGTGCAAAATGCTTACTCAGGTGCCTCGATACTCTCTTTCCGCATAATATAATACAGATATGTCAAATTGATTATTAATATAACCTGGGCTTACTTCAACTGCTTGTGTTATGAAAAAGTAAAAGGTGCCGGAGTAAAAATTTCTGCTGGGACTAAAATCACTGAGAAACAGCAGTAAAAATTACTTCTCGTTTAAAACTAATCCCATCCGAATAGGATTTAGGAATATACGTTTTATAAAATATTAGATTAAAAAAAGATTTATTTTATCATACCAAAACTGAACGCTGAACATAAATTATTCTCGGTTTGCTGTCCCCACCAATGCCTTTTTATTTCCCTGTTGTAATCCACTTCAAACTCTGTAATGTCAAACTTCACCCCATAGAAGTGTGCAAGCAGTCTGACAATATATCAATATTCAAAACAATTGAATGAATCTGAAAATAATAATTTGCTGTCTATTAAATGTTTGTGCACATTACCTTTCCCTTTGAACCTTTAACAATAATTTTACCTTTCAGTTTAGTAAGAAAAATACTTACTAAAAGCTACTTACTAATACTTTGGACAAATATTGCAACACTGCTTAATGTTCATCAAAGTGTCTTCTTTAGTAGTTGTTACATATTAATTTTTTTCATTCCAAAGTTGGTTTAAACACCTGAAATTGTGCTAAGATGTACTCACATCACAACAATAGGATAAATATTTTGAAATGTTTGTGTGTTATATTGTATACTCAAAGTAAACTGGCTTAGTCTTTAATATGTTACTGCAAACAGATTTGAAAACATGCTCATTTGCATTAAAAATATTTGGGAAAACTAGCAGTGCTCTTCTGATGGGCAGCATACAATATTTCAAGCTCTCAACTATCAGTGCTGCTCTGAATGGATTAACCAGAGTTTGGAGTGAGTGGTCTACAGTGTTGTGTATTTGCTGTTCCCTTTTTGTGACATAAAAAAACTGAAGTGGTCTTAAGCACAGTCATGACTTTTTTTAAGAATTAACAATATAATTAAATAACAACAGTTACCTCCTTTGTAGAGTGAAATACCATATTAAAAAATGTTTGGGAATAGACAGATAAATATTCACTCGCCTTCTGCAAATACTTGGCCACCAGGGCTCTGTGAGCATCTATGTGTTCTTTTGTGTCGACCAGCTCTCCTTCCTTTAGCCTGCGCTCATAATCCTGATGGAATACAGAGACAAAATCCACTTTTACATCTATCAGCAATTTTTACAGACATGACCCAGGAGAACACAGTCCATATAAATTGACTGACCCCCTCTAATTCTGTTTGAAAAGTACTTCAAAAATAGAACGTTTTACAAAATATAGGGAAAAATGGAATTCACGGTACCATACTAGGAATGTAAATACAAACATGCAGGATGGACTGTAAAGCGTATTACTAGAGATAATGTAAACACTGTATGTCTTGATGTCTCTATAATAGAAGGCTAAACATAATACATTTTCTGTTTTGCCTTCACAACACGTTTTTATTTCCTTCTTGTAATCCACGTAGAATTCTAAAAATAAAGTTTAAAAAAAAGGCCATTACTTCAATCTTGACTCCAGAGCAGCACGCTTATAGCTATATATATATATATATATATATATATATATATATATATATATATATATGTATATATATATTACCTAGAAATTGCCACAAAGGATGTGATGATTTTAAAACACCCAATATTGTATGCACATTGATATGATCAGGTTATTGGAAAGAGTTTTAGTCATTTAAGGTGATCTACAAACAGAAATTCTAACCTCAAACACTTTCTCCGATATCTCCCGCTCGGTGGCGGGAATGGTTTTAAAATGGCGAAATTCTGCAACCTCCTGGCTCCTCAGCCTGAGCAGGCGGAAACGACGAGAACGCTGCAGCTCCTCATCGGACAAGAAGTTGAACTCCTCCTGCAGCTGCTCCAGTCTGAAATAATCAGGGATGGCCACCTCCCCTCCACTTGCCACCTACAGAGGGAGAGAAGGAGAGAGCGAGAGAGGAACAGCGAAAGACGAGTTACTCTCCAGCTTCAAAGAGGGAGTCAAATTTGATTGGTTTCATATGGTGTTGTGCCTGATCTTACATAGTGAAGTGTAAACACATGGAATGGGATCTTTTGTAGTTTGGACCAGATGTTTGTTTTCTGTACCATGTCAAACATAAGAATCTAAGGAACTGAAAAAAATGTTTGGACTTTTCTTTGATCGTTACAGCCTATGAAGGACTTGGCTAAAGTGAAGTTTCTATTTGTAGGAGTTCACTTACGGAGAGTAGCTGCATTATGGAGGCATTGTTGGGGTCGTTGGGGTCAAGACGAGACTCAGCTGCCCATTTCCCAAGCCTCTTCATGTCGTTTAGACCTGATGCGCCAATACATGCTATAGCGTCCATCTGCCTCAAACCACTATAAACAGAGAGAAAAGGAAAAAAAAGGCAATATAAACAAGAGTCCCTCAAAGCAGCTCACCCTGAAGCAGGCTCAATAGCTATTATTACACAAAGAGCAAAGAGCCCCTGTACAGTACACTAGCCATAAAGCACAACACCACGCACGTTATAAATACATGATTTACTGAAGGAAACTGCCAAAACACAAAACAAACCCAAATATAATTTAAAACCACATAATGTCTTTGGTGCACAGCACAGCATTCGTGAATATAATGCAATTAGAAGAACATCACAGGAATGTTCTGACAGCAAAGATTCAGACATCATTGAGATTTGTGGCAAGTGTTCTTAAAAGGTTCTTTTTTCTTCTCTCACAAAATTTTGTTTGTAGGTTTCATTTGCATTTCTGTCATTTGGAAATGCAATTTGTAATCTTCACGGATGCAGATAGAATAGCCTCTTAACCGCTACTCAAGTTAAAGTATGGTTATTTCACTGTTCAATGTAGAATGTTTCAATGTTGAAGTGAAAATTTCTGTGAAAGGGCAATCATGAAAGGCCAAAAGAAACGGTGTACTCCACAGAACAACAGATGCAATCATCTGAAATCCTCTGAGTGAGAGTGGGATCATGCTGTTAGTCTCACCTGTGCATGTCAGCACCAGACTGGCTGGAGGGAGGTGCAAGAGGTACGTCATCATCCCCAACAGCCCAGGACACACAACAGGACAGCTTGCCCGAGGTCAGCAGGGTCTGCCTGTTACTGCCATCAGCCGCAAATGAGAATGGAACATCTAAAACGCAACGGACGAAAGCAATGCAATACAGCTTATTTGTTTGTCACTAGAGGGGCTGATAACCAATTAATACCTGAGTAATTGGGTCTTTGACGGACTTGCTTGCTTATGTGTGGTACAACAGACTGTTTCAAAACAATGATTTATTAAAAAGTTACTCCGTAGTCTCAGCCTAGGCTGAGATAACGAGGGGTATACTGTGGGCTAAGATACTAAGATTGGTCACCACAGCTTCAAAATCTCATCAATTAAACTCTGATTCGCAATCTGCACTGTCATTTTTACACACTGTCATACACAGTCATGCTTGTCACACTATTACTATAATCTAGTACTTTTCAGACAGAATTAGTTTTACATGAAGAGGTGAGGTAACACCAGGGTTATTTCTAGGGTTGTCTCACACAGACTTTTTTGACACAGACTCTTTAGACTTTCTAGCCCTTTTTACACCCAAAGTCCAGGATGCTATCACAATGCTTTTACCAGTAATATTTGGGCTTTAAGTCATTCACACTTACAACCCTTAAATGGTATTTAATTGGGATGCATGCATTCATAATTCCCAGGAGAGTCCTGTTAAACAAGACTGTGTGTCTTCAGCATGAATGGCCATCAAAAATTATGAATAAAATTATTTGTATTCAGCATTTTGCATAATGACTAAATCTAGTCAAACAGGACTAATGATGCTAATGACCCTGTTATTTCGCCCCCGGCATATTTTGTGGGCCATGCTGCATTGCTTTTGCACAGTGGTACACACATACAAGCAGGGTAAATTTTTACTTGCGCTCTCTAGAATCACAACTCCTGTGGTGTTAAAAACTAAAATGCAACTAAAAAGTTACAAAAGCATCACAGAAAAGTCGCTGTAATTTAGACTATAAATTACACTATATTTCCCGGTTATGTATCAGCTACAATTCACACACAAACCCTCCTGGTAATTTTATGGGAATTTTACTAGGTCTTTAAGTAAATTGCATCAGCTTTTTTGAGATTCTGATGGTGATTTACACACCTAACCCCTTTAATTAACACTAAATTCCAGCATAAAAGTGCATTTGTGAAAAGGGCTTCTGATGATAGCCAGTCTGGCTTGCAAGAACACTTTCTTTCTGGTGGGCACCAAATGTTTTTCTAGAGCGTAAACATGTGCTTGTGCAAGTGTATCTGCAAGTGTCTGGGTTTACCGCTGCCAACTCCCTCGTGGTTGAAGGTGACTCTTTGGTTACTGCTGAACTCCAGCTCTTCAGAAGGAGCGCTGCCTGTTAGGACGGAAGATTCTGGAATTGGCACACACACCTCGGCTAACAGAGAAGAGAAGGAGCTCACGCTCTCGTATATCTGAGGGCAAAACATTCGGAAAATCAAACATATACGCTCACAGACATAAACAAAACACAACCAAATTTTGACGGACACTACCTGCAGTTTGATGCTCTCTGGCCAGTTCACTATTTTCAGGTTGAAAATCTGTCCAAAGTGAACCCTGAAGTCCGCATTGAGAGAGCGGCTGTCTGTTCTGGAAACTTCTTTGTCGTTGTACAAAACTTTAATGAAGAGAGAACACTTTGCTGCGTCTTCTCTCCGGGCAAATTCACCTCTTAAAAAACAGGAAGACACGAAGAAGACTGTTGTCATACAGTATCTAAGATGTGTTTGGATGTCATGAACGTTAATGGTGTGTACTCACCGTGGACACTGCTCATTAGGCGTGACTGGACTGGAGGCAGTAAGCTCTGGAACCAGAACCGGTTCTCCAGGTTTCCTACGGATCCTACAGGCTTTCTCGCGTACCTGCTGCTCCAGTCCTGCTATGTCAGGTTTCTCTGGAGCTTCTGGCTTAACTGGCTCCTCACCTAGCTCTTCCTCACTTTGCTCGCCCTCATCTTCCTCCTCATTTACATCCTGAGACTGTTGTCTTCTCTTCTTTTGCTTTTTCTTTAAAGCTTTCTGAACATAGCACAAACAGCCAACATTTTAATAGCTTTTTAATGATTTTAAACTTTTATTTACTTATGATTTGACATTCATAAAAATTATTATTGCATAGTATCATGTTTTTCAAAAAGAAATAAACATTATTGCCTTGTTTTGGTCATTTTCTGGAATCAAAACTAACAAAAGCTAGAAAAGTAGACTCAAACATGTCAACACTGATTGTAAATCAAATGTAAATTCATTATTAACATTATTTTATGCATTATTATTTTTAGCATTTTATATATAATTTATGTAGTTATTTAATTCCATATAAAATATGTTGGTGAATTTCATGTATAGCAAAACACCATGAACACTAGACTTTTATGGGTTCATTCAACTACAACCTTAACTCAAACTATACCACACTGATATTACTGTTAGTCAGTCGTATTAGCCATATGTCTTAGTTGATAGAGATTAATCTTTGCCGTGATAAAATCTAACAGCCACGGTACCTGCTTCCTCCTCCAAGATTTCCACTCTTCCAGCTGTCTCCTGTACTCACTCATCTTCCTCTCATAGTCTTCTTCACTCTCTGCCTTCAGCTCTGCCACTTCTGCCAGGATCTCTGCCTCCTGCTCCCGCTCATCCAATGCTCGCTGCACCTCCTCCCTGAGAAAAATGAGACATCAGATACAGAAGGGGAAAAATTCTGGAAAATCTGTTAACAGGCTGCTTTTATACAAATTAAAGGTTGCAGTTTTTGTAGAAGTGATGGATTTATGTTTTGGTGTTTGTTGGAGAGTGTTAGGATGATTCACTGATGCTCACTGGATGGAACTGATTAACATTTTTTTGTTTGTGCTGGGTTGGTTTATTAATGTTTGTTAGAAAGTTCTAAAGTTGGCTAAAGTTGTTTTTGGAGAGGGCTGCGTTGACTCAATGTTTGCTGGAGGGTGTCGGGTTGGCTCAATGATTTTCGGTGTTGGGTTTATTTATTGATGTTTCTTGGAAGATAAGCTTGGTTTATTGGTATTTGTTGGAGAATTTTGGGCTGATGTATCACTGTTGGAGAGTGCTGCGTTGGCTTACTGATGTTTACTGGAGAATACTGGGTTGGCTCATTGATGTTTGTTGGCGACAGCTATACTGGCTCATTATTTTTGTTGGAGGGTGTTAGGTTTGCTCACTGATTCTGTGTGTTGGGTTAATTTATTGATGCTTATTGGAGTGTTGGGTTGGATTATTGATATTTGATGGTGAATTCTGGGTTAGTTGTTGGAAAGTTGAATTATCTTCAGCAGTACGCACTTTCTGATGTAGAGTTTATAGGGTGTGTTTGTGAACCCCTGGAACTCCCTCAGTGCTTTGAGCTCTTTCCAAACTTTGATGATGCTTTTCAGTAGAGTTCTGTCCTTCTCCTGCTCAGAGTCTCGAAGCTGACGTGTATGTCTGTCAAAACAAGAACATGACAGACTGAACCTAGTCAAGAATTTTCAACTAAATTGTCAATAAACAGCAGGTTATCATATCCCTGAGTCTAAATCAACTTTGGTTTTATGGCTCAATAATCTTCATTAGTATTGCATCGACCTGTGAAGAGTCACATGCACAATACACATCACTAAAAATATACAAAATTGTCAGTGGCTCAGACTCTTACCTCACTTCCTGTTTGTACTCAGCTATTCTGTGTTGGGTCACATGACTAATACCTTCTCCACTATGCAGTTCCAGCATGTTACGAATAGTGTTTCTCAAACCGTTTAACTGCATTAACACACACACACACACACACACACACACACACACACACACACACACACACACACAAAGAAAGTAAAATGTTAAAAGTAAGATGTTTATATTTGATCATTGGATTCTTATTTAAATAAACAGGTAAGCTTGGTGGAGAACAACCACAGCTTGTGATTTGTGGGTCTAATCATGGCTACATTACCTTATCAGTGAGAAGGCAAGTGAGGTTTTTGTGCTGTCTGCTAAGGTACTGGTCATACAGCTGGGCCAAACGGGCCCCCAACACATGCTCTCTGCTGAACAGGGGATGATGGGAGAATATAAGTCCTGACACATCCACATCCAGCTGGTAGTCTCCCTGAGTGTCCCCAACACCTGCGATATAGCGGTTCACATACTTCGACTTCAGCGCCTGCAAAAACAGAGGGGGAAAGAACAAGATGTGTGATTCAGCATGATTAATCAAAAAACACGCATATTACAGGGTGATGGATCACTAGGTCAATAAAATAAAACAATAAGATTCCGCAGAGTCACATATGTGGTGCTTTTGTTAACTATAGCAATGAATGTTAAGGTAACACTGACTACCCATTGTTTTATCTGTATCTGTGAAACCTCCCAATGACAACCATGAAACCTTGCACGGTTGTGACACTGAGGCACCTCCCATGTCAAAATATATCACAGTAATACTGTAGATTGAAATGGTGAATCTGAACAATTTTAAAAAGAAGAAAAATAAGAGATAACAGAAGCCAAAACTGCAAGGAATTCTGGGCAGCCCCACACCTATTGGGAAAATATTTAAACTGTCTAAGACTTTGTTTAGGAAGTGTGACAGTTGAAAACTGACAATCATATCAGTTATTACAACACTAAACCTGTTTGAGTGTAAAATGTAAAATATAAAAGCACTAAAATTTAAAAAAACCCAAAGATTTTGACTGAAAAAACAAAATTCAACAAGCCTACATCAAAGCATTAAAAAAAAAACCCCAACATTTTGCTCAATATGCAACAAAATAAGCAATAAGGGAAGCCTCTGCTAAAACAACAATGCTGTCTATCAATATTAAACATACAAATGACACCCCCAAGTTCTATAAATAAAAAAATAATAATGGAATTTACTGACATGAATTACCAGCTGTACTCTGTTGTCTAGGACGTTGAATTTATGCCACATACTACAGCCCAACAGAGTAATTATTTAAGTAATCCCTGATAAGGGATTTTTTGGGAGGGTTTTTCTCTGAAGAGTACATAAATCGTTAGAGAGCTTTCAAACAGAACCCCCTAATATCTCATGAAGATCTGAGAGCCATGATGCTTTGAACATGGAGACAGATCTTTTCTTTGAGATACAGACACAAGAACTTTTCTTCAACCAAAACAACTTATGTTTATTATCAATGCCACATGTGACCTACATGATTTCACGGATGTGATGAAGTCATTCTAATTCCAAGTGTGATGTGTATTCAGTAACACACATGCACTGAAATGCACATAATTTCACCTGTCCGTCTGCTGCAAAATGCACCACCTTTTTCTTCATTATTTGGTCTAAATGCACAAACTTTCTACTCTGAACTCAACTAACAAAACCTCTGTCCCACTGACGACATCACACATCTGGAGCCACTCTTAGCCCTCGCACTACTTATCTCCACAAATATTATTGGCTGTCCTTGCTTCATAGCAACAGTGTGCATGCATGCACAAAATCGAGCAAGCCTGAGAAGAATGAGATATGCCATTTATATGAACAAAATGTGCATATCAACCTGAGGTCATTGAAAAAATGATGGCTTGTCTGATATTAAAAAACAATTGTGAATGTCAATACAAAGTTTATGACATATTAGAGTGTTTCTCAATGCCAATCCTGGGTTAAACCTACCCAGTAGGTTTACCCATACACTTTTAAGGATTTAATGCAGCACAGTTTGTGAAATTCTTAATATAACTTATTAGATTCATAACTTTTGATAGTATTTTTTTAATGTGGCACAACTTTGTCTGTTCTAACTTATCATAAATAAAAAAAAAGTATCATGACATATTGTGCATCATGAAAACTTTGTAAATGATCACGATATTGCAATTTCACTATATCGCCCACCTCTTCTATATAATAGCAACTATAATTTGGACTCTTTTTACCTTTGCAAAGTATCCTTGTCCATGTTTAAAGATATCAGAATGTTATATTGATAGGCACCACATAAGCAAAATTGTTTGACATTAACAACTGAACAAGGCAATTTGAGGCAAGTGCATGTTGATTTATGCTGATAGGTAAAGGCCTCCACTACATGTGAGCTACACTATATTGACCATGTCCAAGCCTTACATCACCAAGCACAACGCAAAGCGTTGAATGTAGTGGTGTAAAGTGGCGCCACTGGTGAGACTAGTGGACACGTGTTCTCTGGAGTGACTAATCACGTTTCTCCATCTGGAAAACAGATGGACGACGCTGGGTCTGGCGGTTGCCAGGAGAAAGATACTTGTCCGACTGCATTGTGCCAAGTGGAAAGTTTGGTGGAGGGGGGATTATGGTGTGGGGTTGTTTTTCAGGAGTTGGGCTCTGCCCCTTAGTTCCAGTGAAAGGAACTCTTAATGCTTCAGCACCAAAAGATTTTGGACAATTTCATACTCCCAACTTTGTGGGAACAGTTTGCGGACGGTCCCTTCCTGTTCCAACATGACTACGCACCAGTGCACAAGGCAGGTCCATAAAGACACGGATGAGCGAGTTTGGTGTGGAACAACTTGACTGGCCTGCACAGAGTCCTGACCTTAACCCGATAGAACACCTTTGGGATGAATTAGAGCGGAAAGTGCGAGCCAGGCCTTCTCGTCCAACATCAGTGTCTGACCTCATAAATGTGCTTCTGGAAGAACGGTCAAAAATTCCCATAAACACACTCCTAAACCTTGTGGAAAGCCTTCCTAGAAGAGTTGAAGCTGTTATAGCTGCAAAGAGTTGGCTGACATCATATTAAACCCTATGGATTAAGAATGGGATCTCACTCAATTTCATATGCGTGTGAAGAAAGACAGGCGAATACTTTCAGCAATATAGTGTATATTAGCATGGTAGCTCCAGTGCAAGCACTAAAGAAAAAAATGGACACTAAACATGTCACAAACATGGAAACAAGGAATGGAAGTTAAAAGTGCACCAATTAGCATCATGCAAACTGCGTGTCTAAACCTTAAACCAAGTTCTTATGCAATCTCAAATAGACTTGGTTTCTGACCAATCAGACCAGACCAAGTCAAGACTTGGCATTACAAACTGTTTCTACTAAAATGAACAAAAAAATCATTGTACATTTAATACAGCACTACTAGACAAAATAAAGTCTGATTTGTCTTCATTCAACAAACAAGCTTAGGACACCAAGCATGTCTTGGCTGATCTGAGTACATGTGAGGTTAGGGGACAAAACTGCTTTTGCCAGAGTGCCACTTTAAAAAATCTCTCCTGAGTTGAACTGAGTGTGTTACTGGAAAAGATGACAACACATGGGCACTGTGCAGCAGCTTGATATACCTTTCTGTAGACAGTCTGCAATGCTGGGTCGAGTTCTTCCTCCAAATGGTAGAGGGGTGGCCTTGAGGAAGATTCTTTGATTGGGTCAGGCAAAGCCATGATCCTCCCGTCATCCCCAAACCACTTCTTGCCCTGACCAAAGAGGAAAAGGCCATCTCATTTCAGTATGCACATGAAAGATGTTTATAAACACATGAAACACTTGGAAAGCACTTCAGAAAACACATTAAAATAAGACTTGACAAGCCAACTATTCCAAGTCCCATCTGAGACACAATAATTGAAACTAGCTTAACTGCTCCAAATCAAACACAAGCTTGTGTTTCACTGTTTTTTCATTTACGTTGAAAGTCTGACCTCAGAGTGACTCTCTGCTGATAGAGAAAAGCTCTCAAGTGGACACGATTTGGAAAGCAAAGTTTGCACTCAGTGAAAAAACTGAACATCAGCAAGCAAGATAACCTTCATTAACCTGAATGCTGAAATAATAACAGCCACTCAAAACCGTTGACATCTGGCATTAATATCTTGCCTTTAAAATAGAATCGTCTTTCACTGAAACACAGTTCAAGATGGTGCAGTTGTGTAGGTGGTTCCACATCCATAAGAAAGTGCTACTCTGATGCAGGAGTTCCTATTTCTTGTAACAAAGTAGTTTCAGACCATATGCCATGCAACTACCGAGAAAACACAATTAACTATCTAATGGCATCAGTTACCTGATCTTGCTTCAGTATGCGGTTTTCCAGAATATTTTGATTGGACAGCGTGACAGGTGGTCTCTCCCCCACATAAAGGCCCTCTTCCTCAGGGTAACGGGGCTGCACATTCTCTGGTAGCTTACTGGAAGCAGGCACTGAAGTGCAAACAAACACAGGGGTTTTAAGGTTGTGCGCTTCTTAGGCAGAAGTCAACAGCAGGCTTAATAATTACACTACATCTAGAGCTATTAGTGGTCTACGCTTCATCATATTAGTGTATAAGCTCATGGAGCAATCCGACAGCATGCAGGCTGCTCTCTCCACAATTCCACAAATCTCACCGTTCATTTAAGGTGTTGGGTATCATGATTACAATAAATTATTGTTAAAACAGTGTGCCTCTGACTGGATGTGCCACAAGTTCAGACTTTTTTTGTTGTGTAAACAGAAACTAAACCCTTTTAAGCCTGTAAAAAAAACTTAATTATAAAAGCACCATTCACACTCATGCAAAATAAAAGTAATGAAACCAAAATAGCTACTCATATCAGGACTGCAAACATATTTTTGTGCACTGTAAGGCTAAACAAAGACACAGTGTCACTGATGCGAAGCACTGCTCTTATGAACGAATCATCAAAAGCTGTTTGACTGTTAATGGCGCTCCCTTGTGGAGAACTTGTTGCCTGCAAAATGCAAGTGACTTCCATGAGGGTATTCAGTTTCATATTTTCCTGAAGAAAGTATATTATTATTTTCAATATAGGCCTATAGATATACTAAATATTAATATTCTCTTAAAAAGCTCCTTAAGACGATGCAAATTAGTTGTGACAGTAGCCATTCCTGCTTTATACAGCCTCTGCATTTTACACATATCACTGAGAGTGAGAATAATCAGGTTTTAAACATTTTGACAGGTCAGTGGTTGAAAATGATTTTTTTAGTAGTGCACGTGTTTTGTAACTGGTTTAGTTGAATGGCCAAGTTACTCACAGGGCAGTAGGATTAACTCGAATGCAGGGTAGCACTTCTCGGGTCTAACTTTCTTGCCAATCTAATGCCGTCACTTTGTAACTTGACATGTTCTGTCATCACAGCCCATAACAATGTGTTTGTCAGGGAAACTTGCATCGAAATAACAATAATATACTCTTTATACTGTACCTGCTCTCATGCTGGGGGTGAAGAGAATCTCTCTCTCTCTCAGCACACGTCTGTTATACCCTATATACTCCGACTTCTTCACTTCCAGGAAGTCCTGTGCCGACTGATCAATGATGAATAGATCCTCCTCTTCATCTCTGACCAGAGGGGCATCTTCATCCTGAGTTACAGCCATAAAAAGCAATATTTTCTAGTGCTCATATTATTTAATTAAATCACAATACATTTCTATAAATAATTTACAATAACATACAACCAATGTATATAAAAGTAAGTGACAAGGAAATTAAAGGTTTACCCTGTCTCTGGACTCCTCCTCTCCTTCCTGTTCTCTCTCCATCTCAGTTTCTTCTTCTTCCTCCTCTTCCTCCTGGTCTAGCTCATCTTCCTGGTCCTCCCCCTCTCTCCTTCTAGATCTTGTTTTTGTTTGACCCTTGCTTCGCCTTTCTTGGGGTTCAGGGTCAAAGTTAAAGGTAAAAAAGTTGTAAGCTTCCTCCGCAGTGGGCAACCCAGTTTCTCCCTGTTTTTTTGTGGGGAAAAAAAAAACAAAACTTAGAAAAATAAAAAAAGTTAAGCATTTTGTGATATTTTATTAAGATATTTTACTACAGTTATTGTATCAACATTTCTCATCTAAAACAGATTCTAGAAAATATCATTTGAAAACCAAACCACTTTTCATGCTTGACATTCACCTACATTTATAATGTGACGTTGTAATGATAATGGCCACTACACTGTGGAATGAATCTCTCAACTCTGGGTCATCATTTTTCTGGGTCTGCTATCACGTTTGAAGAACCTTTGAGTGTTGTTTTATTACAAAAGCACAGTTCTCACTGACCCTCTTATCCCTGATGGCCCGTCTGGCTGCATCCTGAAATTTCACTCTGGCAGCAAAGGAGGGTTCTGCCTCATGGAGGTCAGGGTCAGCCTGCAAAACCAAAATCACAGCATCTCTTAGCATCTTATTAATAATTTAAAATAGCAGATGCAAAGCAGCTTAAATGTATAGATAATGCAATGTCTGTTAACAAAGAGGGGATGCATTTACTTTGTAACAACAAAAGTATGTCATTTTATAATAATAATTCCAATTTAATACAGTGGTGCCTTTAAATAAAACAAAAATAAGGAGTGGCTGAAAATATGACTTGTTTTAATATGTTAAAGGGCCCATATCCTGCATTATTCTTGTATTTTACTGCTTTCTCAGAGGTTTATTTATACTTTTGTGTGGTTTTATGTGCCAAAAACAGTCAGTACTCATGTTTACACGACCAATTCCAACCTCTTTATCCTTGAGAAATAAAAGATTTTGAAATGAAAAGTTTTGACACTGTCTCTTTAAGAGTTATATATGTAGTTGAGCTCTGTTCTCATTAGCTGTCCTGTATTGTGCCCCACATATACTGACTGTTCGAACTCACAAGTGAATAGCATATTCAAGAATTTATATTTACAAACGAAATCTCTTTAATTTAAGAAAAGTGAGAAATTCAGTTTTCTATGACATGGGTCTTGTTTCTATTTTCAGTTTACGAGAGCATTTACCAATAAAAAGTATATGTAATATTTGAAACTGTGCTTTATAGTGTAAACATCTAAAGCTCTAATCACTAGCTAACAGGTTCTAGTCACATGCTGGTCACAGCACAACGATACAATACAGCATTATATGCTGTATTATTACTCTGTAATTAATTATGTATTATTCTATTGTACAGAAAAATAACAATAACAGCTCTAGACTTCTAAAGGTTAAGGTACCTCTTATTTTACAGTTACAGTTCTCATATGACACCCACCTTTTGAATGTAGCTTATGAAATATGAACGTTATAAAGAATATGATGAAGTGCATTTTGGAACAACCGGTGGTCCCAAGGAGTTCAACTCGCCTATTTCCTTTTATAAAAACAAACAGAGAGTGGGCTTACCTCTCTGTCGAATCTGGTGAGCAGCTCTCTGTCTCTGAGACTCTGCAGCCGACTGGGTGGTTCCTGTGAAGCCTCTTGCTTCATCTTTCTTGAAGCTATGGACTGACAGGACAGAGTGCAAACACTGTCATATGTGTTTGTGTGTATGTATGCATATTCTTTTTAGTACCGGTGGTCAAATTATTTCAACTTCATGCATGTTTTGCATCTGGAATCAGGTGTTCCTTTGCAACTATTTCACTTGGTAAAAAAGTGGAATAGAGTTTGCTAAGCTTTGTGTGGAATAATCAAGACTCTCTGTTTCCTCTTTTCTGCGTACAGCTTTTCCTGTTCTTTTTCCTTATCTCCAATACCACTTGTAAGATACACACATAGCTACTGAGTAACTAACAACTTTTGAATGAAGTAGTTGTAATTGCTGTACCTACCCATAATCCTTTTCAGTTAGGCATAACATTTCACATTGTTTTGTGAAATCACACTGGGTATGTACTACATAATATAGAAGATTGCTATTCAAGGTAATTAACTGGAAGTATTCTTACTGTGACTGACATAAATACATTATGTATTACATACATGTAACAGTAATAATCAATAGGCATGGCGTCTGAAGCAAACAGTCTTTCTTTCTCTCATGCTTGTAATGAACTTGTGAGTTTGGGCTGTTCCTAAGTGACTTGTTGCAAGCCATGTTGACTCAGTTTTTAAACAGGTACTGCTAAATTCTGACATCACTTGAACTTGCTGTTGCTGCTGGCTTACGCTTTGGTTAATGCAGTGCATTACTGCCAAGTTACAAAACAAGCCCTTGAAAAAGACCACAGCCCTCAAGTAAATGCTTTGCAATCGTCTTCACATTTTTTGTCCATTCCAGCCATTTGTCTGAACAAAATAGTTGAAATGTAACTTTTTTTAAAGTAAATAACTCAATAAATAACTAAAAAAACCTTAATGTTGTGTGGTTTCATGTGGTGATCCTGTGCTGTGTGTGATTCTGAGGGATTGGCTTACCTTGGCCACTATTAGCTTCTCTGTCACACGCTGCCTCATTGAGCTCTCTGACAGACTGGAATTAGCCCTCAAAACAGGAAGAGGAGGAAGATCTAAGAGATGGAGGGAGACAGGCATAAGGTTAGTTTAGTTGTAATAAGATACATGCACGTTTTTATAGTTCTTATAGTTTCATATAGTTCTCTGTATCTATGATCTCTGGAACATGATTAAGTCTGCCAAATGCATAACTGTAAATGCACAACTAGTCAAGGATATAACCGTTTCAATTCAGTAGTGGATAATCAATTAAATGTTCAAAACAGTGTATGGAAATTTAAACAATGTCAACAATATGTCCTTCTGAGTCTCTCAGTTTCTCAATATTTATAGTGGAGCCCTTCCAACAAAAAACATTTATTAATCTTTCCACCTCTTTTGTATTATCAGTATTTTGTTTCTATTACATCTTGTACAACCTTTTACATTAATAAGCCAACTTATGCTTTATTCATGTTTTAGTGACCCCTGGCAAGGGCTCAGTTAATGCTTAGAGACAGGCCCAGTGTAGATTTTGCACATATATTTACATGGACTTTTGTGATGTCCATTTGTGTCCAGGACCCACATCATGAAAAAACATGTTTCTTGCTTTTTTCAAAATTAAAGTGTTTCGTGTAGTCAAACATACCCCAGTCTACGCTGACCATATATGAACCTAAACTGAAAAACAACCTGTTATGAATTTATTAAAACCCAATACACTTGCATATCCCCAAGTATAGCCCCACCCATTCACATTTAAGTCCTTAGAAGTGTTTCAGCTCAGACTACTTTTTGACGGAGGCGAAATACAGGGCAGCCAATCAGAATAGAACTCATTTACATCTATAACGGTTTTAATAGCACAGTAACAAAAGCAACCTGTTCATTTCTGAGGGATAAAGAGAAACTGGGAAATGGTCATGTACCCTTCAATGCTGATATTTAATCTTGGAGGACTAAAACTGGAGACATGCTGTTGAGGCAGTTTGTGTTTTTGTATTGTTTATAGCTCAGTTGCACTCTTCAGAATTCAATCTTGACCTAAGAATCAAAAATCCAATGATACCTCAAAATATGTGTGTTGTAACACCACCAGTATTGGTACATTGGATTCTTGTCACTTCTAATGTTTTTTCTATCTCATGAACCACTACTGCAATAATAAATATTGTGCTACACGTACCTATCAATTAGGCTAAATTAGTCTATTCATTCACCTCTCTGTAATCTGGCTGAGCGGGCTCCCTCTGCAGAGGTGTCTTCTGAAAGCTCTTCCTGCTCAAACTGCAGCTCCTGCACAGTTGTGACCTCCGCCTTCACCACCTCCTCTTCTGGAGGAATCTCCATGGACATTTCTTCTACCAGCTATAAAACAAGGGGCAAAGTTCAGGTTACTTGAAAAAGGTAAGGCTGCTTACCATCACTACAGTTAGGATTAGGTTAAAGAGAAGCCTCTCAGGCACCTCACAACACTTTTCTTGCATTTGCCAATGGTCAGTGGTCAGCCAAAAACTACCAATAAAACCGAAGAACATGTTCTATCAAATAGCTACTGAATTACTGCATCTATTTAGATGTTCAGCACTTTAATTTTGGAGAGGTTAGTTTTGATACATGCCATACACAACAACTGCAAATGAATAGCTATGTGATCTTACAATAAACAATGAATGGGATGATTTTACCTTCTTTTTCTTCTTCATTCTCTGTGCTTTCAGTGAGCGTCGTAGGGCTTCGCCTGGGTCATCTCCTCTGCTAGTCAGTTCCTGATGCAGTATATTAATATGCAGTGAGAATAACATACACATTTTCACATATACATACATACATACACACACACACACACACAATACAGGACAGTACTGTATACAGCTCAGTGTCACAGAATTTCCAGCCAAGGCAGCCATTTAATACAAGTCAATAATTATATATATATTACACAAAAGCCTTCCACACAACATATACTATCAAATTTATCAGTATTTAATTTGTCCACTCCACTGTCACTTTACTCTTCGGTCCCTCTTAACTTAAAACCAACCACTGACATTCACAGAACTATCCAAACATTACAATCCTTGCAATTTTTTTTCTTTTTTTGCTTTCTCTAAAACATCCATTACTGAGAAAACATAGAGATTTAACATATATTCCCCTAGTAAGGTACTGCAGACAGAGGACATAATTTCTTAATATGAGCTATAACCAGCCTGTAAGTACTGATTATTACTGTTACACAAGTATTTATGTCAGTCACACTAAGAATAGTTCCAGTTAATGTCCTTTAATACAGATATTCTATATTGTTGTTGTCAGAAGAAAACCTTGTATCTCCAAAATGGTAACTTTACAGGAGAAGGAAAAAAACCTACTTTACTTTCAATGTAAATCAATGGAACCAGAATTTTTTCCAATTCATTTTTGGTAATTTCTTTCTGTTTATTCATCATGGAATTTACACACAACGTAAAGGGCAACAGGCATTTTTAAATTATACAAAAAACTGAAACACATCAAAAATTGAGATACGAGGTTTTCTTCCGACAACAGTTATCAAGTAGTACATAAACAGTGAAGTTTCACAGAACAATGTGAAATGTTATGACTAACTAAAAAGGATTATGGGTAGGCACAATGTTTACAGCTACTTCATTCAAAAGTCATTTACTCAATAGCTATGCCGAGCTTTAAAAGAGATGTGTATCTTAACAGTGGCATTTCAGATGAGGGAGAGGAACAGGAGAAGCTGTACATGTAAAAGAGGAAGCAGAGGGTCTTGATGACTCCAAACAAAGCTTAAACTATTTTAGTGAAGATATAAAGAAAGTAATGTAGGCGCTGGAACAGTGCAGAGAAGCAAGAAGAAGGGATTTGTCCAAGAACACAACAGAGCCGTAAGGAAGTCTCTACGTTCTAGACTAAAGCCGAGCGACAAGGAAAGAATCTGGTTTGTAGAAGCAGCAGAAGAACGAGTAAAGAATCTACACTGTAGAACACAGCGACATTCTAACATTCCACAATGTTAGAACCCAAGCTGAGGAGAGCAGAACCAACCTCCACCGCAGTGTGATCACTCTCCTTAGTCGCATCGGAGTCGTAGGGAACCAAAGCCTAACAGGCAGAGTACACAGCACACAGACACAGCGTCTCATCAGCTTATGTATGTGTGGGTTAGTGTGTTCATGCTTCCCAGCACCTCAATGAACATGTTGAGTCATGCTCTCTAACTGCTGTAGTTGTTCACCACAGATAATTACAAACCTCAATTCTAAAAAAGTTGTATGTGAAAAGTGGAAAGCAGTGACTTGTGATCCACTTTGAACTCTATGTAAGCAAATACAGTACAAAGTCAAGACCTTTATGTTTTAGCTTATGAGCTTCACTGCCTTTCACATCATTAACTCTAAGAGTAGGAACGTTAATAAATGCTCAAAAACATCTAAAACAGGCAATGCAATCATGCATGGGCATTAAAGCTGTATCTGGGAAAGGCTAGTCTTTTATAAGCAAGGATGAGTTGAGGCTCAAAAAATGCCATATAGGTGTTGGTAGGGTTTCCAATAATTGAAAGACAACGTCTCTTAATGAGAAATTGTGAGGTTTTTTAGCTATTTCACCCTCTCCAATGCATAATACAAGATTCAGAGAAGACAAAGAAATCTGTGCATAAAGGGCAAGGCCAAAAACCACTACACAATGCCCATCCCTCCAGTCCAAATCACAAGAAGAATGGCAAAAATTACTGCGTCTTTCCTAAAAGCTTCAATTTACTACCCTTCAAAGTGGATTTACAAATCACTGCTGTATGATTTTTATTCAGATTTCACATTCAAACCAAACTGTCGTGGATTGAGGTTGGTATGTTTAAAGAGTAATACATGTGCATTGTGTGGATTCAGGTGAAGAGGAGCGTGTCAGAACGACTGTTAATGTCTTTAAGTTAGCTGTATGCGCTGCATTATGGTGATTCCACGTAGTTTACTATACTGATTTACATCGACAATATGGGTGATTCCACGACTGAGATGCCATTCGCATCCCTGTGATGTTTCACAAACTTTTCACAAACTTTTATGTGGAACATAAAAGTAAATGCCATTTTAAACATAAATAAAGTGCCCTTCACAACATCCTGTGTTTATGTTTCAGATAAATAACAATAACAAATACGTAAAACCTATCTACAGTGCTTAGAAAACAGTATTTTTGGCCATGGCTTCAATTTACCTTGAAATATATTACCATTAAAATACAAACATCTCATTATTTTTGGCATTAATATGAGTCCAATTAACATTACATGCTTGAAACATTTTTTTTTTTCATGCAATGTTAGAAATAACGGTACTGTGCCCGTACCTTTCTTTGTTCATTAAGGTACAAACAATGTAAATGTAAAATGTCAAAGAATCAACAGTGATTTTAAGGTCCAATTGTATACCTTAAATACGGGAAGCTCTTTGCCTCAGATGAAAAGCACGTATTTGTACATTTTCAGATCCTAATATTTTAAAACAGAACATAAAAATACCCTGGAGACGAGACGAGGTGTGTGGAGTCAATACAACTTAGAAAATATCATTTCAATGAATTATAGTCCAGTTATGTTCCCTAAAGGGTACCACCCCAGTGACAGTTTTGTACCCTTTTTTCTGAGACTGTGAGTCATTTCCTATGGATTATGAAAGGTGTACATGTTAGTGTCCCTCAACATTCACTGAACTTGGTTACCCAAACACTTTCACCCCTGTAAATATCTGGAATATTCCAAGTTCAACAGAAATTTGCATCAGGAAAAATAACTTCTCTGGTTTCTAATTGTGATATTGACTGATGCATTTCCTTTGAAAGTTAACCTGTTACAGCCAATTATTAATTAAAATAGAAGACATTTCAAGTAAATCATCAGAATGTCCTTCATATCCATGCCACCAGCAGTAGCTAGAAGACCAGGTTTTGTGGATTTGCTAATTCTGATCTAAAAACCTTAACTCCAAAGCAACTGTCAGCAAAAAATAAACCCCCCCAAAAAACAAAAACAAATATACAGTTAATGAATGGCTTGAATGGTTGGATATGCTTTATTAGCTTCACTGTTAAAAAATGTTACAAGGTTAAAAGGGCAAATTACATCCCAACTGCAGAATCACCCACGTGCTGGCTTGCTGATAAATACTGAAAATAGAAGACACGTTCAAACAAACAATAACTCGTTTACAAACAGTGAGAACATCGCCATGTGACTCCAACCAACTGCCGTACTACATACCTGAGTGTCATCCTTCACTTTTCCTAAAGACTCTTGCAGGGCCCTCCGTTTGTTCCGCAGCTTCTCCCGCAGATCACTTGAACAGAGCAGATAATGTTAAACATGCATACACAAATTCACAGCCTATTGCAAAAGAGGTGGCACGGATGATAATGGTGTAAAACGCGTTCTTTGTAATGTTAGAACTGATTATAATTCACTGAAATAATACTTAATACATCAGTACTGACTTTTGACCAAAGCACAACTATGTGGCTATTCTTAAGCATTTAAATCCCTAAAAGGCACATTGTTTTTATCTTCTAAACTCTTGAAATAGATGGCTCTTCAACGATTCTTCGGCACCATGTTTTCTATATAAAACCATTTCAAGCTTAAATGGTTCTTTGTATGGTCGAACGGTTCTCCAGCTTTGATGGAGAATGTGGTTCTACAGAGAATCTTTTTGAAAATGGTTCTATATGGCACCAAAACAAGGGTTCTGCTTTTGTTAAGGTGTGAAAGTTGTAACAAAAGAAGAACCCGTTTAGTGCTATATAGAACACATTCTCTGTGAATCTAAAGAACCATTTCACCCTGAGAAGATCCAAAGCACGAAATGGTTCTATATAAAACGTCCAAACAGAACCACTGCTTTTACCTTTAAGGAACTCTCTCTTGTGTATACATACTGATTATGCACTGCATCACCATCAAATCGTTGGGAGGGCAGAGATTTACTGATGGATGAGAGCGATGAGGCTCTGTACAGCCTGCTAAGACCAAATCCGATTCTCAGCACTGTTACAACTATTTTTACTGACATTTCATGCCTAACGTGTAATTCATTTAAAACGGTCACCTAGACGTGGCCATGATAGAGGAGGTTTCCGTTTGTCCTCTTCAGGGAAGAACACGAGCTTCTCGGCTACATCATTTCAGAGGAGCGGTGAGGGAAGAGTGGTCACTCTTTCTTCTTCAGCCTGGCAACCTAGCTCACCAACGGTCAACTGCAACGACACACACATATTCATGAAGCTGAAGGTAAACTAGCTTCTTGTTCGAACGCCCCGCTCCACCTTAAATGATGGGGTAGAACGGCACCAGAATGTAAATGCTGCAGCGTTTAAGGTGGAACGGGCGATTCGAGTAGGAAGCCTCGTCAAACACTTCACCCATTTTTCGGCGTCTCCGAGCCTCAGCGGCGAACAAATAAATAGCGGTATCGTTTAATGCCCGTCATACGGGGAAAAATATGGGCATAAAAGTAGCTTTTATTTAGGACAGAAGGGATTTGAAGGTTTGAACGAGTAGCGAGGCACCACAAATTAGGTTAGCTAACTAGCTAACGTCAACTTAACCCTTAACGTTAAGATAAGTGAGAAAAAACACGACCTCGGCGGAGTTTAACGGTATTTGGCAATGATGCGCTCAGGCCAGACTCAGACTCAACGCCTTGTCGCCTCAGAAAGCTGTTTTTCTTGACTTTTCTCCACACTTACTGACTGAAACACTGATGTTTAGCCGCCATGGCGTTTCTCCGCTGCTTGGTAACGGTAAAAACTTCCTCTCAACCGAACCGCACAGACCGGAGCCCCTCCTCCTACTGGCTGAAAAAGGAGGGGCCTCATTTAGCCTCTATTCTCATTGGCCAGTCGTCTTGTCAATCAAGACAATTTGAAGCCCTACTATGGTTCAACGCTTTTGCATGGACGTTTCTGCTCACAGACACTTCACTACTAACCCCAGAAAACGTTTTATCAGTATCATCACACGTTTCATACAGATAATTGTTGCTGTAATTTATAAGGATGTTTTGGGTCCAAGTACCAGTTTCATTCAAGTCCCACGACAGTGATTCAGCCTTGACTTGCGCACAAAGTTGGAGCAAAATTTTATAAACTGGCAGCATGTCTTTTGAGGCCTGTCTGCACGTTTACCCACAAGACTTCAGCATTTAAAGAAATCCATATGGGTGCGCTCTGTAGTTCTTCAATTACAGACTGTAGTCCATCTGTTTCTGCATACTCTGTTAGCTCTCTTTCCCTGTTGTTCAGCGGTCAGGACCCCCACAGAGCAGGTACCATTTGGGTGGTAGATCATTCTGAGCACTGCAGTGACATTGATGTGGTGGTAGTGTGGTGGTAGTGTGCAGTGCTGCTGGAGTTTTTAAACACTGTGTCCGCTCACCGTCCACTCTATTAGACACTCCTACCTTGTTGGTCCATCTTGTAAATGTAAAGTCAGAGACAGTAGCTCATCTGTTGCTGTACAGTTTGTGTTGGTCATCCTTCATTAGTTGTCATAGTATATATATATATATATATATATATATATATATATATATATATATATATATATATGTGTGTGTGGTTCAATACTCTCTCTCTCTCTCTCTCTCTCTCTCTCTATATATATATATATATATATATATATACACACACACACACACACACACACACACACACATATATATATATATATATATATATATATATATATATATATATATTTATATTTATATATATATATTAGTCTCTATATATATTAGTCAGAAGAAATGGTACTTCAAAATGGTAACTGTACAGGAGGAGGAAAAAACTGAATGATGTGATGTCAAAAACTGAAAAAAAAAATGGAGACACAAAACCTCATACAAAGTTATACATTATCAGTTAATTGTTTTTCCTTCTCTTGTAATGTTGCGGTTTTGGGGACACACACACACACACACACACACACACACACACACACACACACACATACACACACACACACACACACACACACACACACACACACACACACACACACATATACACACACACATATACACATTTTCTTGCACTTTATGTTTTTTGAAGAAACACAGGCAGGAATACACTCCAAATGTTACTTATTGAATTGCACAGCTTTCACCTGTGATGTTTTTATTGGCCTGAAAATGTACATTCCAGATGATGCCGATCATGCGGATGGAAATTCCCCTCTGCATGTTTTATGTGAGCATATATAGGAGACACCCAGATTAAGGTTCATATGATATCCTGAAGAAACCAAAGAACGCCATGAAATCTGTGGCTTTAGTGCATTACTGCACAGCTGTGTAAACCATTTTAATAGCTTAAATACAAACACAAATTTTGGACCAAAACACAGGTTCCTGACCCCCACTCCCCAGTACTGAACTCTGGCATTCTCAGGGACTGTTACAGTTACTCCCCAGTACTGAACTCTGGCATTCTCAGGGACTGTTACGGACCCATCGCATTGTTACGCGCTCATCACTTTAACTGCTCCATAAGCTCATTCTAATTGCATTACTGTTTATATTGGCACTATTTATACCCACAGACTTTAATCTCTATGTGCCTTATATCACTTTGGTGTTCATTTCAGGACCACTTATATTATTTTTTATTATTTTAGTTTTCTACAATTAATGTTTATTTTTACAATGAGTGTTTTGTGTTTTTTTAGTGTCTATTTAAATTCACACATTTCCTGTTTACCATGTATTTAATGTTATTGTTAAACCATGGGGTCTGAGAGTAACGCAATTTCAGTACACTGTATGTCCTGTAGTATTGACAATGAAGCTGACTTGACTTGACAAATGTGTACATTTGTACATAAAATTAATACATCATTACTTACATCTAATCAGAGGTGGGAACAAGTCACTAAGTTGCAAATAAGAAGGAAGTCTCAAGTCCTGTGATCAAATCTCAAGGCAAGTCCAAAGTCAAGACAGTCAAGTCTTGCTTCTTGTTGATTAGCTACCTGCTTTAATGACTACATATAAATAGACTATTCACTATACACTATTTTACCATCAATATTGCATATAAAAACTCACAAGGCACATGTAGGTTTACTGGTTGCTTTACATAGCAAATAAACAGTTTTTGCATTATTGATGTTGCAACCCCTGGTTCCTATCACCACGACTGTAAAGATATCTGATTTATCAAGTTAAATGACTTTGGTTATATCTGAACTATTGGACTATGCAGAAATGTGTCTGATTTATAAAAATGGTCCGAATTGCTCTAACAGTGTCTTTCACCTAGGAATATTCTCCAAAATAACTTAATCCAGGATCATTTTTATTTAATGATATGTTTTGTTTGCTACTAAGCGTAGTCCTCTGCCAGTGTATCCAGGTAATTAGTATCTGCGTAAAGCAGGAATCCTGAAAATAGACTGTCTGCCCAGCCAGGATCTGAGAACAGGCCGTTCTGGTCCTTGTAGAAAATCTCCAGCCACACCTCGTCCTCTGGATTGAGGTACATCACAGTGGATCCAGATGCCACATCATGGTTCCCAGTATTGGCATCAAAAGTCTTAATGCGGTACTGGCCGTTCTGCACCAGGCCGATGGCCAGGTGCTTATTGGCCAGGGTAATGTCGTAGGAGAAGTAGTAGATGCCTGGGTAGGCACAGATGAACTTGCCCGTCTGGGGGTTGTAATGGCCACCCTCATCGAAGAGAACCTTGTTGAACTTGATTGGCGCCTGCTCAGCCGGGTAGCTGCTGGTGATGCCCACGGAGAAGGCAGATTTGGGCACCAGGCTGCCGCAGCGGCACACACCCGGGACGCCCTGCAGGCCCCGGTGGCCCTTCTGTCCTCTCTTTCCCTGGGGCCCGGGTGGTCCTGGGGGTCCTGTGTCGCCACCTTCACCCTCTGGGCCTCGTTTCCCTACGGGGCCTCTCTCTCCACGCTCACCGATTTTACCTGTTGGCCCCACTCTTCCTTTAATCCCTGAGATAAGGCAAGCAGAGCAGTTAGACTACAACTCCCATCATGCCCCTGGCATTATTTTGTTTTGCATGAACATCAGTGTCAGGTTGTGAAAAATCCTATAGAGACTAATGAGAAACTGTTGCGCACAGTTTTCATAAGTTATTCATTTGAAATGAATATTTTGTATGTGTGTGAAAGCTCATAGATCAGGCATTTTTTTGTCACATAATCAAGGCTTCGATATTAACTTAGCTAGCTTGCAACGTTAAAACAACTGAAGTTGGTGAACTTTCAGCTTGGCCCGTAATTCGTTCATATAACCACAATTATATGAAAATGGCATGAAGAAACTACATCTGACACAAAACAAATAGAATTTGAAACTAAAGTAATATGTAATATGAGTAATATGGACCAACTCTGAGTATGGCGCTACAATTTCTCAGTAGGTTAAATGGTCATTTTTGCAGTGTTTTGTAATCCTCATGGATGGGTTAGTTCTTCCAAATGATTTCTTCCAAAATATTTCATTGGTTTGCAGTGACGTACTGTTACTATAGCTTATCGTATGGGAAACGGCTTCCCAGTCTTTCTTGACAACATTCCTTTATATTAAGGGGGAATTCAACTACAATTAACATTTAACATGTCTCACAACATCTGGGCTGCTGTGTATAATTCTGTAGAGCAGCACTGCATTTCACAGCTTCATCAGTTTGGCAGAAATTGAAACTGATTTTGTATTCTTTTTATTTTTCGTCCATCAGTATGTCGAATACAGCACACAACCTTTGGGAACCCTCCTCAGCAATAAAAATGATGTGATATTAGGCTTCCCAACAATAATGATGGTGCAGCTGGTGGCAAGCCTATTTATTTATTTACTCACTTACTTATTGCTAGCTGGCTATAAATAGGGACCAAACTGTCTCTCACAGAAAGTAAGTTAGATTTGAGAATTGTTGTCCTCTACAACAAAACCCTATTTGTTGCTCTTTGCAGAGGATAAACCATGGAAGCAGAAAAACTGTGATCATCCCTCAACCACATCTGTTAGAGAAACTTCGAGCTCTGCCAGCAGGTCTGGATGTAGAAGAAAGAAAAAGTTCAGCAGTGATTGATTGTGGCTGAACGTGACGTAGTACATTTTTCAGAGTGATATACGCTCAATGTATCAGATTCTCTCTGTGAAATACGACCATCTGAAGGACGAACAGGTCACTCAGCAAGTGCGGAGGAACAAAGTTGATTACATTATTATTACGCCAGTGTCAATCAGGGAGAGAGGCAAGGTTTTTATCTGGTGCTTTTCTATGGTCGTTGCCAGGACAGCTGTGCCTGTGAAGGACAGAGTGTGGAATAGGCTGAGCAAGCTGGCTTAAATGGTGACATAATCAGTTACGATGGAAAGTACCTACCTCAGTTCTGAATAAAGTCATGTGACAGTATGTGAAGTGCTTATAAAACAGAAAGCAGTGATTTGTAAATTCTGTTTGACCTTTCATTCCAAATTTGGTCTAAAAAAGCTGGCACGGTGTGTGTGCTACATCACTATTCCTTTTGATGCAACAGGTCTGGACAGCAGGCAGGCCAGTCTAGCGCCTGCACACTCAGAGTATGCATCCATTCTGTTGTAAAATATCACGGCTGTTGGAAGAAAACCTCATATCTCCATGTAGCGCTTCAGTTTTTGACATAATTTGAACAACAAAAAATACCTGTTGCCTTTTACATTGTCTGTGAATTTCATGATAAATACGCCAAAAAAAGGCCCAAAATGACTTGAAAATGTCTACTTCTGTTCACTTACATTAAAGGTAAAGTAGGTAGAAATATCTTGAAAAATATCTTGAAATAAGTATTGATGTCCCTGAAAAAGACAATGTCTAGAAGGCACCATATGTTGCTCTAAAATGCGCATATGCAACATATGGCAAGAAGTGTGTGGACAACCCTCAGCCTTTTAGCCACACTCATTACTAACAGGTGAATAAAACCAAGTACATAGCCATGCAATCTCCATAGACAAACATGGACAGTAGAATGGGTGATACTGAAGATCCTGATGACTTTAAATGTAGCTCTGTCATAGAATAGATAATTAATAAATAATAATTAATGAATTAATTTGTTTGTTTCTATGAACTGCCCCCAACTTTGAGTATTAATCCAATAGTCATAATCTTGCAGCGTCTTTTCAGTAAAATAGTAATAGAAAAGCTCTCATTAATGTTAATTCGAATGAATACAGATGCTGCTGGAATAGGCAAAAATGTTAATATCATCTAAGATGTGAAGTTCTATTAGCATTTTATGGTTTGCTAGTTAACATCACCGTTGTTGGGGTAGCATCTCTGCAGTCAAGGGGGAATTGCAGTGATATTTCTATATTTCTGCATGATTAAGTAATTGAAGGTGGTTTGGTGGTAAATGATCTATTCTAGAGAAACCTACAGAGTCCGAATTGTTCACAGTGATGGTGAGGGGAACCAGAAAGGTACTCAAATTTATCCTATAAAACCGTTGCGAATGTGCTGCCTTTTACTAGTCTTGAGAGGAGGTTTTGGCCTAAAGTGTATTCTTTTAAAGCCATTCATGGTGGAGAGGTACATGGAGGGCATTGTGAGGCAAATAGTCCTCAAAGAAAACTGTTTTTATAACTTATGATAAAATAAAATCTCAGAAGACATGTGTAGGTTCACTGGTCATTTTGGATAGTGAATGAAACGGTTATCTTTGTGCTGTAGACATTGTGACCCCTGGTTCCTATCAGCACCCCTGTAAATAATTCTGAGACAGTAAGTTGAGACAGTAAATAATTCATTCATTTGCTAGAGAGGTTTGGTAGGGAGGTGTGCAGGCTCTTAAGCCATGTCTATACCTGCTTCCCCCTTCTCTCCTTTCTCTCCCTTCCTCCCATCTCTGCCATCTCTTCCTGGGATTCCAACGTGGCCGTCGCCCCCCGTGGGCCCGGGAGGCCCCGGCTTCCCTGGTGTACCAGACAGCCCCGGGACGCTGCAGATGAATCTAGGTTGAGATCCTTTCGCCTTGGCTTCCAACAGCTGACCAATTACACACTGACACAAGCACATCACACCCATTATTGACCACATCTTCGGACCTGGGAAAGGACAGAGCCACACCAGACCTGTAAATCAGAAAAGCCTCATCAAAGAAGAGCCCATTATCCTACAATCTGTCCTTTAAGTTAGTTCACAACATTCATATATATATATATATATATACTTATAGTATAGACACTATGGATCTCATTTTGTATATGAAGTTAATAATAATTTATATGTTAAAAATAACATGCCTGGTTCCATTGACTTACATTTAAAGTGAAGTATGTTTTTTCCTTCTCCTGTAATGTTACCATTTTGGAGATACGAGGTTGTCTTCTGACTATATATATACATATACCCCACATCAGACTCAGTCAACCTCCATAACCAGTATTACATTCTCCGGCCACAACATTCCACTCTTCTCATCAGTCTCCAATCTTGGTGTGAGGTTTGACCCTCAACTCACTTTCGAGGCCCATATAAAACACCTCTCCAAGATCTCCTTTCACCACCTCAGAAACACTGCCAAACTTCACCCCACTCTGACTGTATCAGATGCTGAAAAACTGGTTCATGCTTTCATCTCCTCCAGGCTCGACTACTGCAATGCACTTCTCATTGGGATTCCTGGCAAGAGTCTCCAGAGGCTACAATACATTCAGAACAGCGCTGCTAGGATCCTGATGAGAGTGCGTAAATATGAACACATCACACCCATCCTCTGTTCTCTTCACTGGTTTCCCATCTCTGCCAGGATTGAATAGAAGGTTTCCCTCCTCACCTATCAGTGCATTTACGGCAATGCCCCTACGTATCTGAAAGAACTCCTCACCCCATTGACTTCATCACGATCCCTTCATTCTATGAACACAAATTGCTTCCTCCCCCCCAGAACAAAACTCCGCACCATGGGAGACCGGGCCTTCTATTCTGCTGCTCCTCGCTTACGGAATGCTCTCCCTGACCATCTGAGGGTACCACAGTCGAGTCAGAGTTTTAAAAAAGGACTTGAAACCTTTCCCTTCAGCAGAACTTGTTACCTGTGATCTTCCTATGTGTCACGGTTGGCCCCTCCCAGTCCTGTCCATGTGCTCCTTTGTTTTGGTCCTGCCCCCTGTTTGGTTACCCCGCCCCTGATTGTATTCACCTGTCCCTCATTGCTACGTGTATTTAAGCCCTGTGTTTGCCCCTTGCATTTGCCAGTCATTGTATCACTGTATCGGTCTTTGTTTGAAGTCTGTTTGCTGGTCGCTCTGGTTTTTGTCATGTCTGTTTCCCGTTCCGTCCGCATCGGCTATATGAACCTGGACTGTTATGACCACGACCCTGGATTTGCCCCTAATAAATCTCGCTTATCTCAGCGTGTGCGTCCGCCTCCTCGCTCCCCCTTACACTATGGAGTGTAAAGATGTTTTTATAGTAGTTCTTTGATTTCATAGAAATGCTTTTACTGTATATCACTTTGAGATTTGCTTAAAATGTAAGGTGCATTTACTTAAAATGTAAGGTGAATTCACTATTATATATATGTACACACACACACACAAAAATATATTTTACTTTTAATGTAAGTCAGTGGAACCAAATGTCTTTCCAAGTCATTTTGGTCCATTCATCATGAAATTTACACACATATAAAGGCCAATAGGCATTTTCAAATTATGTAAAAAACTGAAAACCAACAAAAATGGAGATAAAAGGTCTTGTTCCGACAGCAGCGACAGTTCCACTGGCGCCCTGTGCTCTTCACAGATGAAAGCAGGTTCACACTGAGCACATGTGACAGATGTGACAGAGTCTGGAGACGCCGTGGAGAGCGATCTGCTGCCTGCAACGTCCTTCAGCATGACCGGTTTGGCAGTGAGTCAGTAATGGTGTTAGGTGGCATTTCTTTGGAGGGCCACACAGCCCTCCATGTGCTCGCCAGAGGTAGCCTGACTGCCATTAGGTACCGAGATGAGATCCTCAGACCCCTTGTGAGACCATATGCTGGTGTTGGCCCTGGGTTCCTCCTAATGCAGGACAATGCTAGACCTCATGTGGCTGGAGTGTGTCAGCAGTTCCTGCAAGATGAAGGCATTGAAGCTATGGACTGGCCCGCCCGTTCCCCAGACCTGAATCCGATTGAGCACATCTGGGACATCATGTCTCGCTCCATCCACCAGCGCCACATTGCACTACAGACTATCCAGGAGTTGGCGGATGCTTTAGTCCAGGTCTGGGAGGAGATCCCTCAGGAGACCATCCGCCACCTCATCAGGAGCATGCCCAGGCGTTGTAGGGAGGTCATACAGGCACGTGGAGGCCACACACAATACTGAGCCTCATTTTGACTTGTTTTAAGGACATTACATCAAAGTTGGATCAGCCTGTAGTGTTTTTTTTCCACTTTAATTTTGTGTGTGACTCCAAAGCCAGGCCTCCATTGGTTAATAAATGATAATAAATGATTTCCATGGATGATTTTTGTGTGATTTTGTTGTCAGCACATTCAACTTATATTATATTATATTATTATATTATACTTATACATATTTCATTCATTCAGATCTAGGATCTGTTATTTGAACATATATAAACTATATTTGCTTGTACTAAAGCCTCCATTCCAGCACAGCAGAGCACAACATCTGACCATTAATGTAATGCATTTTTTTTTAAAAGTCTTCATTTGATTTCTATCATTACAATAATACGTATGTATCCAAAGACATGCAGTCAGATCAAAAGGTGTTTTGTATAATACCATATAGAACCAAATACTACTGGTTTTCTATCACTAGGAAGAACCATTTGACCGTGAAGAGAACCATTTATGCATATAAATGGTTCTGTATAGAAGCACTATGCTCATATGGTCCTTCATTACTCATAACATACTATATTCATTATTTAGAACTCTACAAAGTTAAATGTTAAAAATGTTTCTACTCAAATAACATATAAAATGTGTATTTTTATACACATGGAATCTTTATAAACTTCTTTTTTGGTCAGTGGCATTTCACACAGCTAAATATGTGTTTATTGTGATCCAAATGGTTAACAAACTTGTATCTTAACATTAGATGCTATTTGGTGGAGTACATGCCTTGAGAGCATTCACTTGAGCCATAACAACAGTGAGTGAATAATCGAATCGCACTGTCATTTTTTATTGACTGAAGGTTCAAAGCCAATTACAAGAAAGATGGGACACTGTGAAATTCTGAAAACAGATAGCAGAGATTGGTAAATTCTATTTGACCTCTATAAATTGAAAACAGTATAAAAACACATTATTTTATATCTTCATGCTTCATTGTTTTTTGTAAATATACTCACTAAATATACCCACCAAGTCTAATGTTGTAAATAGACTCACTCCAAATCTAATGACGGTACCGGTGCATGTTTACTGTTGTGATTCATCAGCTTTCCTTTTAACAACACTTAGAAAGAAAGGTGCAGAATTTTTGCCATTCCATTTTCTATGGAAGACAGTTCTGGGCTACAGACAGGCCAATCTAGCACCTGCACTCTCTGATTAGCCATGCTGCAGTAACACATACAGAATGTGGCTTGGCGTTGTAATGTTGAAATGAGCGTGAATGTCCCTGGAAAAAAAAGACAGTGCCTAAAAGGCAGCATATGTTGCTCCAGAATGCGTTCAGCATTAATTGTGCTTTCACAGATGTGCAAAACGCTAAACTAATAAACCCTATTCCATGACAAACCCTGGCTTTTGAGGTTTACGCTGGTAACAATCTGTACGGTCCTTTACTTCATTGCCTCATCGGACAATATACATTTCCACTGTACCTAAGTCAGTTTTATGAGTTTGAGCCCAGATGTCGGCAGTGTTGAGACAAGACTTCCAGTCCGCATAGTTCAGGCTTAACTTTATTGATCCCGAAGGAAATCTAACAAATTTATCATGCAACATAGAGGGTGAAATTCCTCAATTCATTGCAATGCTTGGTTGAGGCCCAAGGACAGTTGTGGGCTGGAGATTAGGGAACTGGCCCTGTGATCGGAAGGTTGCCTCCAATCCCTAGTGCTGATAGTACATGACTGAGGTATCCTTGAGCAAGACACCTAACCCCCAACTGCTTCCTGGTCGCCGTGGATAGGGCTGCTCACTGCTCCAGGCAAGTGTGCTCACTGCGCCCCACTGTGTGTGTGTGTGTGCTCACTAGTGTGTATGTGATGTTTCACTTCACAGATTGGTTAAATGTGGAGGTGAAATTCCCCCTTTGTGAGACTAATAAGTATCACTTAAACTTATTTTTAAAATGCTGGATTTTTTTGCTGATGCATATTTGGCAAAGCAAGACCTGACCCATCCTTGCTCATAAAGACTTTCCTGGATGCTCCTATTATACTGTGAAATGTTTAGCTATTCACAATGTTCCTAGGATAAAATTGCCCCGCAACTTGCCCCGTAATTTTGGAATGTGTTGCATGCATCAGTTTCAGAACATATATTCACAAAAAACAATAAAATCAATAAGACATTACTGTTCAAATAGATTTGGACAAAACTATCTCTCCTACTGTTTTCTGGACTAAGCTATTAAATGATGATGATGATCATCTTAGGGATTTGAAGCCAAAGTGACCCTACTTGTATAAGACTGGTGACCCCTGGTATAAGGTGTAAGATATATGTGTCCATATAAATCATAGACAGTTGTCTCACACCATCGGTTCTGTTCTGAGAAAATCTGAGAACTTCAGCCCAGATGACAGAACCAAGCCCATAAGCCATGATTCCACTGTCCTGTTAGTTCCTGTTATAAAACAGCACATTGCTTTCAGTGGGAAGTTTATATCCACTGGGACAAAACAGGATTACACATCACGCTTTGTGCTTGGCAAGCCACATCAATACGGCCAGATGTGTGTTGTAACCGCCTGAATGATGATGTGTGCTGGAACATGTGTTCCACCATAAAATGCAAACACACACTCTCTGCTGCCCACACACACTCTGAGGAAATTCTCAGGGCTTTCCTTGTTGGTATGTGCCCCCAGAGAAGTTTCTCCCAACGTGTGACCTCATAGCCCTCTCCGTCTGACGCTGTGGCAGTTGTGTTGATTATTTCCAAAGGCTTGGCTAGTGATGCAGTCCAGAATCAGAGGGATACAGTAATTATATCAAAGAGAAACATAGTTATGGGTATTTTACAATGGTTGACCCAAGTTCAGGTTATATAATGTATAAGCCTCTGGTCAAGAACAAGAATATAGTGTTCACTGTCCAGGTAACTCTACTCAGGAACATGTGAAAGACCATAGGTCAGGTCTGAGTTGTTTGGTATATTATTTGCATCATAAGAAAACCTTGTAACTTTCACATTTTCACAGATTTTCACATATTAAGTTACATCAACAGATATACAGGAATTGTCTTTCTGCGTGCCCCCTAGCTGGCCATCCTGACAGCAGAATGGAAAAAGTCTTGTTTTTTTTTTTGTTCCATTTTTCCAAATGTTCTCCCCAATTAGGCATATCCAATTCCCTTCAATCACATGCTACTCCTAGCACTACGAGGTCAAAAGCTCACATAGGCTTCCTCCAAGACCTATGAAGCGAGCCACTAATTCCCACTAATGAGCCACTAACTGCCACTAATGCAACATTGGACAGCTCTGGAGTGTGCTCTGAGGAAAGGACCAACCGTCTGTTCTGTCAGCTAACAGACGTCAGCCTTGGCTAGCATCATGCTGAGTAATTGGGGTAGACATCCTGCCCACACAAAGAGTAGGAGGCCAGTTGGACTCTTGGACTCTCTGCCACGAAAGGCTGTAGCGTTAGCAGGGTTTAAGCAACTCGCAATCTCCTGATGATCAGACCAATTCTTAGAGAGTTGCGCCACTCAGGAGCTGACATGGATATTTAAAATGTATGTATATGTATATATATATATATATATATATATATATATATATATATATATATATATATTTATTTTTTTGGATCTGTGTTTGTGAAATGTCTTGAACCGGTGTTGAGCTGCTAGTGAGCAATGATGAGTAAAATAGGAGGGGAGAAAAGTCACCCCTCCGCAAATACTGGTCAGCTTTCTTCATATCAAAAAACACTTCACAATAAAAAAAACAGTATTCAAACTCGAGGAAAGACTTTTTATAAAATGTTCACTTGCTTGTTCATCAGTGAAGACAAAAATCTAGTTCACTTCCAGTTTTAACAATCATACTCATTTCCATTGAAGTTTCATCAAAGTGATCAACCGAAGGACGTCCAAAACGTGTGGAAATGGTACTGTATAGCAACTGTGAAAAGGGGTTAAGAACATTTTCCTTCTCCTATAAAGTTATCAGAAAGAGAAAGTTTTCTTGGTGAAGTTACGATTGAAGGTGAAGGATAAACAGATTCTAGGACCACCAAATGCAACATGACCTCCGTGTGTAGGAAGTCCTTCTCTGAGGCTAAATATATGGGATAAAACACTGAAATCAAATGTTACATTGCGGGATGTCGTGTGGCTAAATTTCTACCAAATTTCAAACATGGATTTTACACAGTAGTCTGAATTAAAACCTAAAGAGAATTAAGGCCTAAACCTAATATTTCATTTGGTGGGTCATGCCAAGTAATGCTATAAAGCATAGCAATGGACCCTTTTTGTGTTCACCACAATATCATCATACAAACATTGGGAACCACCTTACTCTGATAAAGTAATGTACCACTGATGTATGTAGAGGCTATATTCGCCTTCTTAGCTGTAATGTTAGCTGTCTTGCTTCCTTCTGCATTAGAAAAATATCATCCAAACAAAAAATACCTCTCAGCTTCAAGATACATAATCAGTAGGGGAAATTCAGAAATCTCACTCTTGAGGCTGTTATGACCCTGCTCTAGGAGTGAGTAGGCATGCTTACAACAGATGGCTGGAACGTTACTTTAAAGCAAAAACATTTTCATATTTATCATAATTTTGGTGATAAAGTGAAAACTGAGTTGCCAGCAAGTCCAAGCTAATGTTTGACACTCTGATAGTTTAGGAATAGCTCCAGTTTGCTAGCTTTCTATGATTGATAAACCTTTAAGGATGAGGATTTATAAGGTTCTATTGAAGTGGCATTCATAAAAACATGAAGTGTAATGTGGTCAAATCAGATGTAATCACATAAAATTGACTCAACCCTATAGCCATTTGGCCGGATGTGTCCAGCATCGGGCCATCTAAGTGAATCAAACACAGCTGTAATAGCAAGTAGATCAGAACCATGCAGTTGGACTCGCTCAGTTACTTGCTAATGAAACCCTATTTGTAAAGGCGATTACAGTGGAAGATGACAGCCAGCAGCTGTAAGCCAGAAAGGAAAGAATGTAACAGCGGAACATGGTCCACAGAGACACACACACAGCGTTTCCATGACAGCTGCAGAAACACATCTGTCAGGTTTAACAGACGCTAGATGTTATATTGACTGGAGTCATTCACAGTGTAGTGTACATACATCAAACCATGAACCTGACAGCTTACGCCAACATGCAGCACTACTGCTGTTTGAATGAGGCACAATAAAGGACAGACAACTAGAAGAAGGTTTGTTTACATCTATCACCAAAGAACAAAAACATCCTGTTTGCCTCTAGGGATATAGAGAGGTTGGAAATAGTGATGCAAAAATGAATTGTAACTGTTTTTGGTACATAAAACCACATAAACGTCAACTTCCATTTCTAAAAAGGTTGGGATGTTGTGTGAGATGTAAATAAAACAGAATGCGATGATGTGCAAATCATTTACACCTTCCATTTAATTAAAAATAGACATCAAATGTTTCAAAAACGGTTGGCACAAAAAGGTTGCATCACCTTTTCTTTTCTTGTTTGAGAATGGAGAAGACACTGCTGTAGTTCTGAAAGTGAGATGTTTCCCCATTCTTGCTTGATATAGATTTTCAGCTGCTCAACAGTTTGGGGTCTCCTTTGTCATATTTTTCGTTTCAAAATGCGGCAAATATTTTCAAATGGTGACAGGTCTGGACTGCAGGCAGGCCAGTTTAGCACCTGGACTCTTTCACTACAGAGCCATGGTGTTATAATACAAGCAGAATGTGGTTTGGCATTGTCTTGCTGAAATAAGTAAGGCCTTCCCTGAAAAAGACGTCATCTGGATGGCAGCATATGTTGCTCCAAAACCTGTATACATCATTCAGCATTAATGATGCCTTCACAGATGTGCAAGTCACCCATGCTATGTGCACTAATTCACCCCTACACCATCATGAACACCAGCTTTTGAACTGTGCACTGATAACAAGCCAGATGGTCCCTCTCCTGTTTAGCTCGGAGGATACAGCATCCACGATTTCCAAAACAGAATTTCACATTTTGATTCGTCAGACCACAGAACACTTTTCCACTTCGCCTCAGACCATCTTAAATGAGCTTGGGTCTAGAGAAGGTGGCAGCATTTCTGGATAGTGTCTTCTTTGCGTAGTAGAGTTGAAACTTTCATTGTGGATGCAGTGATGAACTGTGTTCACAGATGATGTTTTTCAGCAGTGTTCCTGAGCTCATGCAGTGACTTCCACTACAGAATCATGTCTGTTATTAATGCAGTGCCATCTGAGGATCCGAAGATCACAGCCAGCCAATACCGATTTCCAGCCTGGTCCATAGCGTACACAGATTTTTCCAAATCTTTTAATGATATTATATACTGTAGATGATGAGTTCCCCAGGGTCTTTGCTATTTTCCATTGACAAACGTCTTTCTTGAATTGTTGCACTATTTGCCTGCACAGTCTTTCACAGAGTGGTGAACCCCCCCCCCCCCCCCCCATCTTTACTTCTGAAAGACTCAGCCTCTCTGAGATGCTCATTTTATGCCCAGTCATGTTACTGACCTCTTGCCAATTAACCTAATTAGCTGTGAGATGTTCCACTTGGTGTTTTTTTTATCAACACCCAACTTTGCCAGTCTTCTGTTGGCTGTGAGTCCCAACTTTTTTGAAACGTTTCATAATTTAACCAAATTCAAAATTCAGCATATACTTATCAAAAAGCAATAAGATATCCCAGCTTCAACATTTGATATATTGTCTTTGTATTTTTTTTTTTCAATTAAATGCAGGGTTTAACTGATTTCCGCATAATTTCATTCTGTTTTTGTTTACATTTTTCACAGCATCCCTGCTTTCTTTGGAAACAGGGTTGTAAAAAAATACTCAAAGAAATAAGATGTGGGCCAATGAACCTCTGAACAAATTCCCAAATGAGCTATGTCCTTGCTCAGATTGGTTCAGCTGACTTGGACATTCCCTATTACGACATGGACATAATCACAGCCAACTTAACAGCGTCTACAGCCAAGTGAAAAGAGGCCAAATGATGGTAGGGATACATTATGAACAATGTTAACCAGACAAAAAATGTTGGGCAAATGTAATTGTCTTAACCTCTTTGTCCAACAAAGTGTTCTTAGAGATCTTTAGGGTCAGATGTAACACATTATTATGAGATTGAAGGAAATCTTACCAGATTGAGTGGTCACCCAACGTGCAATGGGGCTGCTGCTGGTGCTTTTCCCCCTGCAGTTGTAGATTTCATCTATATTATCACTGGCATTTCAGCCTTTTCTGTCTGTCCTTTCCAGTTCCAGTAAGACTTTTCTTCTTCTACCACTACTTTTCTGCAACATCTGTTGGAGCAGCACACGTTATAAAGGCAACTTCCCCAGAGCTGCATCAGCTGCCACTTTCTCTGTGTCTGTTCAGCATAATTCCCCTCTTGTCTCTCTCTGTCAGCTTCTCATAATATTTCTACATGTCTCGGCTTCGGCGTGTTGTTTTCACCACTCCTTGTTCCAGCCGTCCCCTCCTCCTCCTCCTCCTCCTCCTCTACTTTCCCAAGGAAGGAAGACAGGCAGGCCCTAAATCCCTGCTGTAAGTACCTATGAGCTCAGACTCAAAGGAATCAATGAGCTCATAGAGGTACAATGCCATTCAAAAGTTTGGAATCACTGTGTTTATTAATATAAGACCAGTTTGGCTGCCGAGACTTGCATAAACTGGTGCTAATATGCTGGTCCTGTTTAACTCATATTTTCCATTGCTTATTGTGATGTACCCAGAATGATGGACATAGGGCTGAAGACAATCCCACCAGGCATGCAAGCACTCACATGTTACGAACATCCACCAGAGCTGGAATGTCATAATAAAAGACAGTAAACGGTAAAATTAGGGATTAAGGTAAAGAAAAATCCTATTATTGAAAAGCGTCAGGTCAAGTTAACCTATTTATTTGTCCAAAGACATGTTACAGTGAATAATCCAGCTGCGGAATGCCACATACCATCTGCAGAGATGATTTTTGAAAAGTTATAAAAGTTACATCTCAAGTTTTGATGAGCAATGCAAGGCTGCACATAAACTTTTTGAGCATTTAGCACTGGCACTATAAACGTTTTAATAACCTAAACATCCATCCATCCATCCATCCATTTTCTAAGCCGCTTCTCCGTCAGGGTTGCGGGGGGGTGCTGGAGCCTATCCCAGCAGTCTTCGGGCGGAAGGCAGGATACACCCTGGACAGGTCGCCAGTCCATCGCAGATAACCTAAACATATTAGAGAGATTAAAATGACTAAATCTCGAGGGCCACGAATCAAGAAAAGGTTTGTATTCGGGGGTTCAAATATATTTCTCCACAATAATTCAGATTAGTGGGCGATATGGCAAAAATATAATATTGCAGTAATTCAAGAAACTATTACAATGGATGATACGTCACAATAGTTATTTTTAAGACATCTGATCAGTTGGAACAGAGGGACAAAAAAGAATCAGTAGTACTACATTTAGAAACATACTATCAAAAACAGATGATTTTTATTCATTATTTGACATACACTGATCAGGCATTACATTATGAGCACCTCCTTTTTTCTACACTCATTGTCCATTTTATCAGCTACTCTTACAATATAGCTGCACTTTGTAGTTCTCCAGTTACAGACTGTAGTCCATCTGTTTCTCTGATACTTTGTTACCCCCTTTTACCCTGTTCTTCAGTGGTCAGGACCCCCATGGACCCTCACAGAGCAGGTACTATTTGGGTGGTGGATCATTCTCAGCACTGCTGTAACACTAACACACAGTAGCGAGTTAATATCTGTTGTTCTGATACGAGTGGATCAGACACAGCAGTGCTGCTGGAGTTTTTAAACACTGTGTCCACTCACTGTCCCCTCTGAAAGACGCACATGTGTTGCTGGTCCACCCTGTAGATGTAAAGCCAGAGACAATAGCTCATCTCTTGCTGTACAGTATGAGGTAATCCATCCTCTAGTCTTTCACTGTTATTCACAGGACGCTGTTGGCTGGATATTTTTGGTTGGTGGACAGTACTCAGTCCAGCAGAGACACTGAGGTATTTAAAAACTCCAGCAGCACTGCTGTGTCTGATCCACTCATACCAGCGCAACACACACTAACACACCACCACCACATCAGTGTCACTGCAGTACTTCTAGGTCCTGAGCACTGAAGAACAGGGTAAAAGGGGCTAACAAAGTATCAGAGAAACAGACGGACTACAGTCTGTAATTGTAGAACTACAAAGTGCTCCTATACAGTAAGTGGAGCTGATAATGTGGACAATAAATGTAGATACAAAGAAATGTACTTAATCAATGACACAGACACAAAAACTCTCCAAAATCTCCAAAAAGGACACAATGTAAAGGGGAACTGGTCTTTTCAAATGCTATATCCACAATGCTGTGTCTAAAAAAAGGCCACAGTAGGAGACACAAAGTTTTGTCCCATCAGCAACATTACAAATGTACAGTACTACACACACGTTTTAAGCCCCTGAAAAAATCAGAGTGAATTATTTATCTGGGCAGAAAACATTTCTTTGCACTGAAAAACACAAATATTAGAATAAGTACAACCAATCCTAACACAGCAAGCAGTGATATTATGTGTTAGTGTGTTTGTTTAGCCATTTCCAAACCTCTCCTCAAGGAAGCCCCGAATCATTTGTAGTTAGCATCTAATACTTGGTCTGGCTTATCAGAACATGCTGGTGATGGAATTTCATAAATCTATGATATGACTGGGGCCCCCGGGAGAAATCTAGAACCACAAGATATCAAGATTTTTAATGTCTATGTTTATTTGCATCTGTGCTAATGATGTATGGTACTATTACAAGAAAACAAAAAACACATTTACTGCTGAGATAAATGATTATGAGCAATTTGCTTAGGTGCCTATATATAGGTTGTCGGAAGAAAACCTTGTATCTCCAAAATGGTAAATTTACAGGAGATGGAACAAACAGACTTTACTTTCAATGTAAGTCAATGGAACCAGACGTCTTTCCAAGTAATTTTAGCTCATTTCTTTCAGTCCACTCATCATGAAATTTACACACAATGTAAAAGGCAACAATTATTTTTGAATGATGTCAAAAACTGAAAAACATCATTATATATATATATACAATTTTTATATAAAAAATAAACATTTGCATGGCTGTAGAGGGGCAGCATTTTGTTGTCATATAAATCAGCAGCAAAAACTTTAAAAGGTCCATAAAATATATATATTTTTTACACATTATCCCTAAAAAACATTAGATTTAGAATCAACACTTGTATCTTCATTATCTCTTACATACATTTTTACAGCTAGCAGTTTGATCGCTCACAGGTGATGTCAACCATAACTATATGTCACGTCAAATTCCTGAGACGCTTCCCACAGTTATCTCCCACTGACAGTCATCTGACAGCCCTTCACATCATCTGACAGCCCTTCACATAAACTCACATGTCTGGAAATTCCAACAATAATATCAACAGATATCATTACATAACTAACTACACAACAGAACAGTCTTGACAGCTTGGACTGAAGATAGATCACCGCAGTGGTTTCCGGTCCCAGTCTTGGAATTCTGCCCAAAACAGGCAGCTAACAGACTTCTCTCCACCTATCTCCCCCTCCTGCATCCATGTTTTACCACTGATTACAGCAAATGATTGTTTTGATGTGATTCCCTAAATTTGGAAAAGAACAGAAAACTCAATTAAAGGGTTCTGGCTTAAAACTTAATTTTTATTTGACTATTTGTTGTTAGGTAATATTCTGTAGCACAGCATTGTATCCCTCAGACTCACTGGTATGTTGCTGTTCATAAAAGTCCTCTCACTGCAATACCCAGCATGCCTTATGCAAACACATCACACAGTCATTAGGAATCCCTGTGGTGTCAATCTTGATTGCTAGCCCAGCCACTGAGCTATAGGCTAACACACACAACCATCAGTTCTGCCGTTATTCAGAAAAAAATGAACGTCAGAGACAATTTCTAACCGTTTTAGCTGGAGAAAAGTAGCCAGATTGAGGTAAAGTATCCAGATAGCCAGCTACCTTGATAACCTTACCTTAACTTTTATCTCCCACCTTCAAGATGCATCATCAGAAGGGGGTTTCCCTAGTCTTCCTAGTCTAAGAGGCGAGGTATGCGTGTTCCTTTAAGAGGAGATGTGGGTTTGCTGTATTCCGTAAAGGAATCCTGGTACTTTGCAACTATATGAACTACAACCATTACACTGTAACAATACAGGTTTCAGGATGAGGCAGACATGAAAGAATGTCTTGTGTACAATGAAAGAGTCTTACCAAAGCGGTTCTTGTGAAGTTTTATCTTTTTTAAGTTTTTAAGTTTTATTTATAGTAAAAAAGCAGTTCCAGTTACTTTTGGTTGCTTATAAAGTTGCATGATCAAATCAGGAACCTGTGAAAATGCCACCACCTGCCACAAGTCTCCACTACAATGGTAAAAAATAATCTTCTCTCTGAAAAAAGCTAGTCCATTTTCTGAAAGAGAAGGCATATTTACAAATTTACAAATCTCTGACTGATGGATTTACAAACAGTTCTGCATAAACTGGCAGAAACGGACCTAAAAGCTTCTATTTTCTGTTCCTTCTTCATGCAGAAGAAATTGTACATGGTAACTGGCCATAAAGCACAGATGCAGCAGATATTAGCCTCTTTCTGCAGGCCTCATTGCGGTCACTCTGTCAGTGTAATGGAAATCGAGTCGGGTATTTTAATTTATATAATCACATTAAAATATATCCTTCCCCTTCATTTTGACATTGTTGGCTCTATGTGACTGAAATGTGTTGAGCTGCTAGCGAGCAATGATGGGCAGAAGGGGAGGAGTAAGATCAACTGGCTACAAAAACAATTCACACCTCTACACAAAGATGGCCATGCCGAGATAAAATGGAAAATTATGTACATAACAAAAAACAACTGGCCCAAAAAGAGTAGTAAAACACAGTAAAAACACTGTGAATGGATTTCCGGATCACATTTTCATCAAAATATTCCCTCAGTGCACACCGGGGAACGTTCTGTAAAACAGACAGAAACAGAGAGTGACGCGGAATGTTTTGTGGTAAGTGATATTACATGTGCAGAGCACGGAACTCCCCAGCACTTGAGACTAGGAGCTCTGGGTTAGTGACCGTTCTCACAGTCTGAGATTTATGGTCGATATTGAGCAGAGAAAGACGGTTCCGTTTTGGCCGAGGCTGTTTCTCCTCAGATCCAGTTCTATCAGGCCAGTGGTGTTTGAACTCAGAGTGGAGGCCAAGATTTCACAACTGCTCTCTGTGAGGGAACAGTCGGAGAGCCTGCAACGTAGAAGATGAAAAAGAAAACCGTTACATGAAAACACCATTGAAATTTCAGTAGACTATGTTATATGACCGTTCCCCTAATATGGTAATGTCCAGCTGATAGAGCTTGAAAATGGTGTAGATTGACATCATGGAAGATGAGATTTCTGTATGGGGTAGGGCAGGCCTGGGTGATAGTAAAGCAATAATCATCTAAATCAATTTTTTTCCATGTCAGTAAGGAGCATTGAAGGTATTTCTGACAAAATGATTGAGCCATTCTGGTCCTTAATCCAGCAAAGACTTGAACCTTGAATAATTAGTGCTTCCGTACACTAGGTGGCGCTGTGGGGGTTTAGGACAGTTAGCCATGCAAGCTCCAGACCTCTAAGGATGCGTTGTCATTTTGTAGTCATTGATATGGCTAAATAAGGAATGTTCCTTTCTATGAGAATTTTCCAAAGCTTGCATCTGCAGTAAACAAAATGTGATACAGTGATTCAAACCTGATACCATGATTCTTCCCATGAATATCACCAGCTCTTCTGAACTATCAGGTCATTTAAAATGCAAATATTACTTAATCCAAACTAACGTTGTGCACTGAACTGACATCATAAGACTGGCAACCTCACCAAAATGCTCCACCCAAAACAGCAAACTTTGACAAATGTTGTAGTTAAGAGGCTTTGGCAGTATTAGTCCACAGTTGAAATATCTGGTATAACTGTGCTGAAGTTTGGTAGCAGACTTACTTTCACGCAACACCATTTCAATCTGTCTTTTGACCACTTAAAGACGTTTTAACTCAGAGGACCCAGTGATGTTTGAGGGAAGATGGAGGGATGTACACAGTACAAAATGTATTAGCCTTGTATCATGTTGTGTGCCACAGAGTGCTACTACAGTTCATTTTTCCCAAAAAGAGGAACAGCTTAGACCTAGTCTTCCTTATTTGGCCATAACGTTGGCTATAAAATGAAGCACAACTTCAGAGGTCTGTTTTCAGAGTTTTCAGGCGTTTGAGGAAGACATCTCAGAACAAGAGGAGGTCACTCATATCCAGAAGCAACTCTCATTATTACTATTAAAAACATGTGTTTAGTAAAGGGACGGCTCTATTAAGAACATAGAATGATTTCATGCTTAAATGGTTGTTCAACTGGTAGAAGTCAAAAAGGGTTCTTCTACTGTGACAAGCTTGATATCACAACAATAGCAGAACCCTTTTTTGTTGCTATATAGAACCATTTCCAGAACGTTTCTATATGGAACAGCAAACAACACATTCTCTATTAATCTGAGGAACCAGTTGACCATGCAAAGAACCATTTAAGCCTGCAAATGGTTGTTTGAGTGTTCACAGTTCTATCTAGAACCATTGTTTTTACCAAAGAACCCTTGTTGAATCATCTTTATTATTTTACTCCTGTCATCTACAGAATGTGAAGATGTAATTGCTGTCTAATTAATCTGTATGTGCTGGTACCTCAAGATCTTCAGGGGTGAAAGCCCACTTTGTAGTCCAATCAAGAGTGACCTCACTCCTTCATCTCCGATATTATTATTACTCAGACTCAGCTCTCTCAGACTTGAGTTCTGAGTGAGAGTTGTGGAGAAGGAGGCGCATATTTCTGAGTCGAGGCTGCAAGTGTCCACACTGCATGGGCAGATAACAATTCAGAGCATTCTCAGTTCTCATTAATCATCTTTATATGACTTATCATAACAGACTGAATGCTGCTACAGAAAACTGAAAGAGAAGAAAATAAGAGAATCCCAAATGTAAGTCCTATAAGCTTAACGCCACAGTTTGGGGAAAATTCATATTTACATAGTTCGACCAACTTCCCACAACAAATCTAGTCAGTCAATATGTGTGTCGTTTGCACTGGAGTTACAGGGTTTGCAACTCCAAGGGTTGTCAGGTGTCTGGCTTTGGACCGGACAATCCAAGTTTTAGCTCAGTGGTCCGATGTCTGGTTGATGCTGTAAATTTTAATGTCTGGTTGAGTCTGATTGTGTCATGTTGCATATACTTTACTGACCTTTACTAAAGTAATGCGGTTTAGTGTGGTAGTATATGGTTTGAGACACTCCGGTTTGCACTGTAGTCCGTGTAGTTACTGACTAATAAGCCTTCATATGTAATAAGCCTGGGATTTTAAGGGCTTGACCTATAATATTCATCATAGAAAACCCATAACCTATGCTAAATAGTAATAACAGAAAATATGATAAATATAATAAACTAAACAAAGCAAAGACAATTATTGAAAAAAAAGTGCTTAGGTCATCTCAAACAGACTCGCTTATGTGGTTTCTGACACTCTATGACGTACTGCCAAATTTCAGGCTTTATGATGGCTGCTACTACTGTTGGCGTCAAGTGCATTTACTAAGCTGCACTGAAACTGTGAAGTGGTGCTTACTGGGTTCAGCACTTACCACAGTGTTTGAAGGGCACAGGAGTGCTGCTGCAGTGCTGAAAGCAGCTCCCTCATTCCCTTACTGCCAGGAAAGTTCATACTCACATCCAGCTCTTTCAGACAGGTGGGGTTTGATTTCAGAGCTGAAGCTAATGCTAAGAACCCTTTCTCAGTGAACCTGCAATTAGACAGCCTGCAGAGGGACACAAATCTCTCTTTATAAAAGGACAACAGCATCTTCAATGGCATGGATAAGCAGAAACAAATGTAAATGAAAATCTTATTAAGGTAATAAGAAAACAACAGAATAAACATGTGGTAAATGAATATAGACAGAGAATTATATATAAAATGATATAAAGAATAAGTATTTATACAAACTTTAATTTCTGTAGCTTGCACTTCTTCAGGTCATAAGCGAGTTGCTTCACTCCTGTGTCCTGCAGGTCATTGTCACTTAGGTCGAGTTCTTTGAGACAGCAGGACACTGAGGTGGATGCACCTTCCAGAATCTTACAGCTTTTCCAAGTTATATTACATTTCTCTAGCCTGGAAAAAAAAAACATGATTAAAAATAAAATTAAATAAAAATGTAGCCTAGGCTTACCTACAGATTATTGTAGGCTGAGTAGACATCACATACAAGCTTAAAAGCTGGACAGCCATCATTATCAGCTCTGTCACCAGCAAAAGTGAAATGAACTCAGCAATTGCAAAAAACCTAGAAAATTGCAGTAGCATATGGTAGCTTTGTCTTTAGGTATTTTCCCAAATATACCTATAAAATGATATTATTTTATGTCACTGAGCTTCTGAAGACATCTAGGCTTCATAACGATGAGTTCCACAGATTTTTTTAACTTCTGCATTATCAAATCACTAAGACAACAAAGCCAGTTGGAGTGGTTTGATGTGAAGATCTAGATATTGATCTAGAGAAATATCTAATGCCTTTAAAAACTCCCTCACAGAAAGTTAATGTATGAAATGGTTAGGAATATGCTGCCTGGTTGCTGACACATTGTTTCATGATGAGTTTTGCAATAAGAATTTGGCCACAAGTGTATTTTTAAGCCATTCATAGTGGAAGGGTACATGGAAGGTGTTGTGCAAAACCTTTTTTCTACTATTTTACCATCATCAACATTAGATTTAAAAACTTAGAACATATGTGTAGGTTCGATGGCGGTTTTGGATAGTGAATAAAATTTGCTTTATATATATATTGTGACCCCTGGTTCTTATCAATACCACTGTAAAGAGGTCTGAGCCAGTCAGTTTCTCTACAACGGAACATTTCAGATAAACCCACTCTGAATGACTTTGTTTACTTCTCAGTTATTGTTTGGTGCAACTTTCACCAAACAATAGCCTGATTAGCAACATATTATGTAGATTATTCAACATAAGATATACATATTTCTTTTGGTAAATGGCTCATAGGATTGGAGCTGGCTGTAAACAGGCAACAGCTTATGTTATGCACTTAAACTCACATGATGCACTATTAAATTAAAGGAGCGATGCCACAGTAGAACCTTTTGGTTTCCTAAAGAAGCCTTTCCATTGTTTAAAGAACTTCAATATAATGTAAAGGTTTTGCACCAATTAAAGTTGGTTAGTGTAGAGGGTAACACCTTTGCCTTCTACGCTGTAGACGGGGGTTCAATCCCCACCTGGGTAAACACCCTACACTAAACCTATAAGAGTCCTTGGACAAGACTCCTAACACCGCCTTCACCTACCTGTGTAAAATGATCAAACTGTAAGTCACTCTGGATAAGAGCGTCTGATAAATGTAATATAAAGTTTTTTCTTTTTTTTCCCTAGAAATGTCCATACAATTAATAACCAGGATCCCTTAAGATAAGAGTGAAGAACTAAACAAATGTGTTATCAGCTTACCTCAGGTATTCAATTTTACAATTTTCATTGGTCAATAAAGCAGAGAAGACTCCTGCTCCTAAATCCCCTATGCTGTTGTCACTCAAGTCCAGATTTCTAAGGTGGCATGGTTTGGCGTTTATAGCCGATTCCAGAAAAACACAGCCTTCTTTTGTCACTCTGCAACCTGAGATCCTGTATTAGATCAGAAAAAGAAAACAGTGAAAACACAAATATGGTTTTTGTTTGTTATTTCACTGTATTTTCTGCAGTTAACTGGTCCATCATAATTTCTACTGCAGGAATATACACAGAGTTGTCAGTTTATTACGTCATCTACCATGTAAGTGCAAATTAAGGAGCACCCTAGAACCGCCAGTGATCAGATATTATTATATTATTCTTAACATAGCAGTTTCATTGACACTGACACAGTTGTTATGTTGCTTTTCTAAGTGAGCAGAAGATAACACCATCTCAGCATGGAACAAACTTAAATATGCCACACATTTTATTTGCTGAAACAAAATATGAAAATATATCAAATGTGCTCTGCGAAGAAGTTTAAGCACCAGTTTATCTACGACTGTTATTTTTTGTAAGGTCTCAGAGTTTATTTGACTCGTTTAGACCTTAATCCATATCAGATGTAGACAACAGCAGACTGTAATAAATTACCTGACCCTTCAAACGGCTCAGAGTGTTGTGCGCAACAGGTGTACTCTCATCAGGCATTAGCTCATTAAGTGGTTGACTGAGTATCTAAAAATCGACTTATTTACATAGCAAGGGAAGACATTAAAATAAATCAATTTTCAGTGTCTGAAATGTTATCAAGAAATGGAAGTTAAGGGGAACACGAGATTTCAAAAAATCTCTGAGAAATCTGCTCATAGCCTGGACAGGTATGCAAAGCAAAACCAACATATAACTGCCAAAGACCTATAGGAAGATTTGGCTTGCACAGGAATAGTGATGTACTGGCCCACTGCTGTTAGACAAACAACATCATCTACAGCATCACCAGAAGGTAACTTTAACTGTGATTGCACCTGAAGTGCGATCAAGCAGAGGCATTTTGGAAACAAGTACTTTAGTCTAATGAAACCAAAATTTAACTTTGGTTCCAATCATCAGATGTATGTTTGGAGAAAAAAAGGAGCAGCATTTGATGTAAATAACAGCTTGCCAACTGTTAAACATCTACTATTCTTTGGGATTACATGGCAGCCAGTACTGCAAGCATTGCAGGGGTAGATGTAAGAATGCGCTGCAATAATTTTCAGCCAATTTGGTAATGAAACTGAAGTAGAAGTTGAATATTACAACAAAAGATATATTAAAATCAACCTTGAACTACAAGAAATGAGAGGTTGTGAGATGGCCTTCATCATCCCTAGACTCCAACATTACAAATATCTATAGATCTTAAACATGATGTGCATGCGAGACGACCTGAATTAGAAGTTTTCTGAAAGAAAAAGTGGAAACAAGTTCCTAAATGAAGGAAAGAAAGACTGCTAGCTGGCTACAAGACACTCTGAAATCAAAGAGGTTCTTACTTAACCCTGACTGAAAGGGCGTCCAAATTAGCAAAAAGGTGTCCCATTAAAGTCTGCTCCATGCAAAGGTGGTTCTTTTCACCTAACAAGTCAACAAATCGTGTAATGCAACTATATTGGTATCACTGCTATGCTGAGAATCTCCAGTAACTGCATACCTTCAAAGTGCATCCATATGGTTTTTGTTAAAATTAGGTCAAAAGTAGGCATATGGTACGTAAACTGTAAACTCAGTGTAAATGCGTGATCACTACTAAAATGCGTGATCACTACTAAGCTCATCAAAGTGATTAAAAATTAAATAAAACAATGACATTAATATATCAAATACACCAAAGAAGAGAAGGTTCTCATAAAGCACCTCAGTGTTTCGAGCCTACAGTCAGGCAGAAACGCTAAAAGTGCAGTAAGTGCGTCATTTCCAGTAGGATTGTAGCTCAGGTCCAGCTCTCTCAGGTGCGAAGGGTTTGATTCTAGAGCAGAAACGAGGGCAGAGCAGCCATCTCGTCTGATTCCACAGAACTGAAGGCTACAATAAGACACAGAAAATAATGATTATTAATATATTATTGAAACATAAGGCTAATAATAAGACCGTGTTTAATATAATATAGGCCTAAAGTACAGAGAGATGAACTTCTGATTGATTGGAGGAGATCAGTATGTTCAAGCTTGATTGCCAGACTTATGAAGAGCAAACAAGCTTTTGTGCCTCTGGATTTCTATAGAAAGAGTGCTGCTCAGTAATGGTATTGTGTCTCTGTGTATGCCCTGATCAAGGCTACCCGCCAAATTGACAACAACCTGACGTCAGATGCACTTTATTTACGTGTAGGGAGATGCAGCCCATGTAGGTGATGACGACGGGATGTAGGTGTTGCTAAATTGCAGTGTGAAACCAAAACTAACTGGATCAAATATATACAATGTAATAAAAACACAAACCTTGGTTTGGACCTTGGTCCTGATTTTTAGGTGTGAAAAAGAGTTTTATTCTCATGTCCTATAGCAATGCTTTGTACTTTCTGCTACTCAGACCCAGAGACTTCTGCCAGTGCAGCTTGAAGCTACTCTTCCAGTGTGTGGTAGACTTTAGCCAGCTGCAGTAGTCATTCTATGCTTCCTTTTTTTTGGAATGAACAGTTAAGAATCTTAGACCAAAACATAAGATGCAGCCACATTGCTCTATCATGCTTCTTATGAGAACATATAATGTTAGTGACACTCTAATTTACCTATCAAAATTACTAATTACACACACACACGTCTTCTAAGCCACTTCTCCCTCAGGGTCGCAGGGGGGTGCTGGAGCCTATCCCAGCTGTCATCAGGTGGAAGGCAGGATACACCCAGGACAGGTCGCCAGTCCATCGCAGGGCGGACGGACAGACATACACATTCACTCACACACTCATTTAATTTAGCATGTCCAATTGGTCTGACTGCATGTCTGGACTGTGGGAGGAAACCGGAGAACCCGGAGGAAACCCACGCTGACATGGTGAGACCATGCAGACTCCACATAGAAAGGGGAATTGAACCCAGGCCCTTCTTGCTGTGAAGCGACAGTGCTACCCACCGCACCACTGTGTCGCCTAATTTACTTATTAGATTTTTATTAAACTTTCATGACTGGCTTATCCCCGATTTATACCACACTGAAAGAGGAAGTCATGTATGACCACTTGTCTCAAGACTTGGCTGTACTTAACTAAAGGGTAAAAGGTGCCCCTTATTGGGCTGTTACCATTCAATTCAGTTTACTTCACTGACAGGTTAACTTTCTCTCATAAGCTCCATCTACGTGAGACTCTTTATCTAACTAAGTGTCCCATTATTTCTGTGGGAGCTTACTTGAGTGTCTCCAGCAGACAGAGTGGATTTCTCAGGCCAATGCAGAGTTGCTTCACTCCTGTGTCCTGCAGGTCATTATAACTTATATCCAGTATTCTAGTAGCACAAGAGTTTGAAGCAAGAACAGCTCCCAGAGAATGACAGATTGCCTTTGTAAGCTTACATGAGGACAACCTGGAACACAAAATCAAACAGTTAAGTCATTTTCACAATTACAGCAAAAATAATGCAGCATCAAATGCATATTTTACATGTACACAGTTCTCAGTTAGTCCCATGTGTGGTCAATCAGCCAAGACATGTTTGATGCCAACTTCAGGTTTGAACTGAACCTACAAGACCAATGCAGCCTACAAGTAATGAAAGTGTGCCATCAACTAAACCATAGCCTCAAATTGTGTGGAGTTATGTAAGCTAAAGTACTATTTATGTCTGTGGTTTGTACAATGCTAATATAGGTACAAGCTTTAATTATTAGCTACATTACCCTCTCAGCTCAAGGGCAAAATTAAAAGCCAAACATGTCTTGGCTGATTGAGAGGAAAATCTGTAGATCAAAGTTTTTTGCAGAACTACAATACTGTGCAAAGGTCAGAGAGACCATCCTTTCATTCCTTTAATTTCCAGTCAAACTGCTATTAAATACAAGTAATTATTTTTTTCAGCATCAGGAGAAAAAGCAAAAAACATTTAACAGAAGCCTCAACAACCAAATATAAATATCAAATATTTCAATACCTAGTGTGTCGACTCTTTGCCTTTATTACAGCTTCCATCCTTTACAGGAGACTCACTTTCAGTTTTCAAAGAAATCTACAGGCATATTTTTCCACACCTCCAAAGTTCAGTCTTAGAAGTTGGTTGCATTTTCAGCTTCTTATGAACACACTCAACGATGGTGAGGTCTGGGCTGTGGAGTGGTTAGTCTATTGTTCTAAGCTTCTTTGTATGATTTGCAAATGCTTTTTTTATATCTATTTCCTTCTCGACAGCTACACATTTGTCTATCCTTCCCCTGAGAGTTGCCTTCTCACAGTGGAAGGATGAACAGAAACACATTGGGATTTTTTCACATCTGGAGCAAGAGTGGAGCTTGATTTTCTGTTCAAAGATAAAAGCTTTTAGAGCTGTTTATCTGACAGTGAAATGCCTTAAGTGGTTATAAGGAGTCCCATTTTCTTAGTATCTTTTCTGAACTCCAGTTTTCACTAGTTTCCCTTTTTTGATGCAAGTGGATTCTCTTACATCCACTCTCCTCAATCTACAAATGAATAACTTGTAGAAACTGAATTAATGAAGGGTGGTCTCTGACTTGCACAGCACTGTCTTCTTTTCACATAAATTCAGTGATAATCGTACTAACTTGACAGTCCTGGATGCTTTGGCTACAAGCTTCAGCCTCTTAAATCCCTCATCCGATTGGACATATTTGCTCAAGTCAAACACTTCTATCCTGTCATCGCTGGTCAGCAACACAAAGACCAGAGCTGACCACTGTGCAGGTGAAAGGTTTTCTGAGGAGAGATTCCTCGAGCTTAGATAACTTTGGATTTCCTTCACGAGGGAATCGTCGTTGAGCTCATGCAGGCAGTGGAACAGATTTATGGACTTCTCAGGCCTGAGGTTCTCACCAAGCTTCAACTTTATGTACTGGACTGTTTCCTGGTGGCTCTCTTCAGCACTCACTTCCTGCGTCAGCAGATTACGTAGAAGAATCTGATTGGATTCCAGGGATAGGCCAAGGAGGAACTGGAGGAATAGATCCAAGTGGCCATTCTTTGAGCGCAAAGCCAGGTCCACTGCGCTCTTCTGCAGGTCAAAAAGTGTCGAGCTCAAACAAAGCTCTTGAAAGTTAGCTTCTGGCTCTTGGGACTGGTTTTTGAAACTAACCCAGCTTAAGTACACAAATAAGGCTGCGAGATACTCCTGGAAGCTTAAGTGCACAAAGCAGTAGACCTTACTTTGGTACAGTTCCTCTCTGAAGATTTGTGTGCACACGCCAGAGTACACCGATGCATCTTTGACATCAATGCCACATTCCCTCAGGTCATTTTCATAGAAGATCAAGTTTCCTTTGCAAAGCTGCTGAAAGGCTAGCTTTCCCAGTGAATGAATGTTTTCCTTCGTCAAGCAAGGATCCATGTCATGTCCTTCCGAGTACTTTTCGTTCCTTTGAACCGTCTGGAAAATAAGGAAATGCGTGTACATTTCGGTCAGAGACTTGGGCACCCGTCGACTCTTGGCTTCACGTAACAACCTCTCAAGCACGGTGGCTGAGATCCAGCAGAAGACAGGTATGTGGCACATGATATGGAGGCTCCGGGAAGACCTCACATGTTGGACGATTCTGCTGGCCACGCTCTCTTCACTAATCTTTTTGTAGAAGTACACCTCCTTTTCTCGGTCGTTGAACCCTCTCACCTCTGTTACTTGGTCAACACACCTGGCAGGCAACTGGTTAGCAGCTGCAGGTCGGGAGGTAATCCAGAGGAGAGCAGATGGCAGCAGGTTCCCCATAATGAGGTTTGTCAAAAGAACATCCAGTGATGTTGGCTTAGTTAAATCCGCACACATCTCGTTGCTCTTGAAATTTAATGGAAGGCGGCATTCGTCCAGGCCATCAAAGACAAAAACAACTTTGTATTCTTCAAGAACGGAGAGTCCTAAATCCTTCATTTCTTTAAAAAAGCAGTGGAGAAGTCCCTCCAAGCTAAACTGCTTTTCACTCATCAGATTCAGCTCTCGGAAAGGCAATGGGAACATAAAATGGATATCTTGATTGGCTCTTCCCTCAGCCCAGTCAAGAATGAACTTCTGCACGGAGACCGTTTTTCCAATGCCAGCTATACCTCTGGTCAGCACTGTTCTAATAGTCTTTTCCTGCCCTGGTAAAGGTTTAAAGATGTCTTCCAAATTGATCTGTGTCTCTTCCGCCACTGAACCCCTATAGGACACTTCCATCTGTCTCACTTCGTGATCGCTGTTGAGTGTTCCACTTCCACCTTCGGTGATGTAGAGTTCTGTGTAGATCTTATCGAGGTGAGCCGGATTTCCGTGCTTAGCGATTCCTTCAAATATCCGCTGTGTCTTGCTCTTGAGGTTATGTTTTAGGTTTTTCTGCTGTGAGCATACACGTTCAACTAAATAAGAAAGAAAGAAAGAAAGAAAGAAAGTGCATTATATAACAAACAAGGGTGCTTTGCTTTAGTGAGCTATGAAAACACAAGAGTAAGAGCATAGATCTTACGTTTGACTAGTTTTTCAACAAGGTCCAGCTCCTTCATGCCCTTTAAAATGTGCACGGCGATCTTTAGAGATGCTTCTCTGGCATCTCTGCCATCCTCATCTTCCTCTGAAACCTCTACGCCTCCTGTGTAATCTGGTCTCAGAATCCGACTAATTTTCTGTATCTCCTCCTTCACAAAACCAATAAACCGCTCCTCGAAAAGCTAATATGAACAATACATTTTTATTAAATTTGCAGAAATACTTCCAGAGCCAACAAATTACTGGATACTCAGGAATTGATCACTTTTGTGTGGTACAGTTTAACAGGACTTGCAGTAGTGTGCAATAGTCAGAGACCATCCGATCATCCTTCATTTATTTTCTAGACAAAACATCATGGTTTATGAGAACATTAGATAAAAGATAATCCACTTATATTAGAAAGAAAAAGGAAGCGGAAAAGAAAAAGAAAAGAGAAAAAAGTAGGAGTTTACCAATTTGGAGCTTGAAAAGAGGTAGAGAAAATGCCACAACCAAAACCATCGCTATCAGATAAACAATACTTAAAGCTTTCATCTTTGAGAGAGTGGAGAAAATCAAGCTGCTTCAGATCTGAAAACATCCACAGGTGTTTCTGTCCACCCTTCCACTGTGACAAGACGACTCAGCTCTATGGGTGTAAAAGGCAGTGTAGTTGTAAAGGAGCTCTCACTGAGAAAAGGAAATAGACAAAGAAGAAGACAGAAGCTGCTGGTGTTCTCAGAGCAATGGACTGACCATCCCAGAGCCCAGACCTCACTGAATGTGTTTGGGATTTCTTGGATCGTGAGAAGCGGAAAATGCACCAAACTGAACTTTGGAGGTGTGGAAAAATATGCCTGCAGAACAAGTGAAATTAAGTCTCCTGAAGAGAACGGAAGCTGTAATAAAGCCAAAGAGTGATCACACTAAACACTAAAAAGTTCTTCATTTAATTAACGCCTTAAAAAGGCTTCATGTAATTTCCACCGGACATTAAATAAATAAATGGTGATTTCTGACTTGTGCACAGCACTGTACGTATCTATAAACATGTATTTACGGTTTATACAGCATTTGCTGACCTCACCCTTAATGTGGCAGAGAGGTATGTCTGTTGGCTCAGGTCAGACTGTGTGCCTGATCTTGCTAGCTGGTCTCTACAGAAACAAACAAACAAACAAAAAACATCATGGCTTCATTCCTTCATGTTGACAGTTTATCCACACTTGTATGGATGATAATGCACCATGTCACAAGGACAGAATTGTCATTAAATGGCTCCATGAACATGGCAGTGGGTTTTCGATGCTTCATTGGCCTGAACTCTCCAGATCCCTAATCAATCAGTCTAATCTAATCAATCCAGTAATCACTCAGCTTTGGAAGGTGATTGTAATCGCAAATGTATGCAATTTTGTAGATCAAAGGATAGATAGATAAGTGTCCTTAGTAAACTGGTAACTCACTGTGCTATTTAAGTGCAATTATACACATAATTACATATTTAACTACATAGTTAGGTACATAATGAATTACATTGACATTCAATGAACACTGACAGGTTAGAATCTGTACTTCTGACTTTTCTCAGCTTTTTTCGACACCAAAAAGAAAAACACAAAAATAACTTTTTTTGATCAAATTCAAATCACAATATTCCCTTTTCTACTTATAAACACCAGTGTGGTATCGGTTTTAGCCTCTATTGCACACATTATTTTTAAATATTGCTCTTCTAATGTTTTTTTCCCCTTGTACAAAATTTAAATCAAGAACAATTAAAGCATGCAGGGGTCCTTTGGAGGTATGTTGCCTTGAGGCATCATTGTGCAACAATGGATAGCAATGGTAATGATTCCTTTACAGCCACACAGATTTTTTAAACTAAATATTTAGAATGAAACTGTAACTACACAATTTGTTGATACTATAAATGTAAAAAAAAAACCCAGAAAATAATACTATATCATGTTTTTTTTGAAGAAACCATATTTACACGATCACCTTGGTGATTAGTTGTTTGATTTCTTGAACATTAACAATCATTTAAAACCACAAATGAGAGTTAAACCTGTGCTTAAACCTAAAAAGAATCTAGTAAATTTCAAAAATACGAAATGAATGAATCTAGTAAAACATATTGGATGCTGACTGTTACATGACATAATGAACTGGAAGGGGCTTCTAGGCTCTGAAAAGTATACACGTTAGATACATTAAGTTTTCAATATAGGCAAAAATACAAAATGTTTCTAAATAAAAAGTAATTCTAAATGAAGAATTAAAAATAACTGCAATGTTTCATGGCATGGCCACATAACTGACACCAGCTACTGGCTAAAGTCTTTCCACTGTCGCAATGTTGCTTCAAGGCAACAAACTTAATTCAGCAGTTTCACACAACACAAAAAATAGTTAAATAAAACTGAACTTTTCAAAAAAAGAACTTCACAATTTAACAGATGTGAATCGTATTTCTGGAACACTTGCTTTTCTGAGGGAGCCAGTCTGTAGAGTGGGTCGTCAACAAGCTTTTTTGGCTTATTCAAACTCTTTCATTATTCACCCTTTCAATATCATTAAATATGCATCACATCATTCTAAAATGAGGAAAATGGATTTGTTGCCCTGAGGCAACATTATGCAATAGAGGCTAAAACTTTAGAAGAATTCTGTCTTTTGACAGAATCTCTCTGCTTACTTTAATAAGCTAATAGGGTACAAATAATTACTATAAATTTTTAAGGTTGAACTGCAAGTAAATTAGGACGGTCCATTACACAACCTTTGGTCAGCAAGGAAATCTGCCCTGAAAGAGCTTGTTGCATCCCTCGAACGGTCACACTTCAAGGACAGATGGCTGGACGTGGGTGAACTCGCTCTCCTCTGCCGGACACTTAAGAATAGATAACACTGCATTTTAATTAAAAAGAAAAGAAAAGAAACACATAATAAAAGGAAAAGAACTGTTTAAATGATAGACAGGGAACCTCTGCTCTGCGGATGCGCCTCCTTCTTTAAATGTGTTTGGTGGATCCATTGACTGGTCAGTTATCATAGACGCACAGCTAGGGACAGATGAGCTTATTCTCCCTTGGCGGACCCTTAAAAGCAGAAAATTCATGACTTCATTGACAAACAAGTGATACAATAACCATAAAATTGTAAAACGTCCCCCATAAAGCATAAAACAGCCATAAATGATTACCTCTGCTCACTGCGAGAGACTCTATCTTTAATTGTAATTGGTGGATCCATTGAATGGTCACTTTTTAAGGACACACAGCTGGGCACAGGTGCGTCCGAGCCTATCTTGTTTTCACTGAAGAAAAATGGATGCACATCATGTTTGCATTATAGCTTAAAGTCACGGCCAACTGAGAAGTAGCATGAACTCTGTTAAGGGGTTGTAGGTTAAAGGAAGAGCCAGTAGCATTTAGCATAATGCCATTTTCATAGTGCTAACTGGTGGCGAGGTATTAGCAACATTAGCATTATTGACAAAACCATTCCTTTAAAACAGGGATGGGGAACTGAGGAACTGAGGACTGAAGTCCAGCAAAGTTTGGCAATTTTCCCTGCTCTACTAAACACTAGAAAATAGATCAATAGAGGACCAAGGAAGAGGTTCTACAACCTGTAACAATGGAATCATTTTCAGTCTTCAGACTGCACAAATGTGATTTTTTGCCCGATTATTTCTTTAAGAAACAGACAGGCAAAGCAGGAAAGGTAGTGTGTTGCTTTACCGTTGCTTGGGAGTCACACCTCCATCTTGGAGCGTGATGGGAGGGTCCATGGACCAGTCGCTCTTCATGGATATGCAGCTGGGCTCAGGTGAACAGGCACGCTCATCCTGAGTTACCACATCACCCCTAGATGACAATAAGAATAATATTATAATATTGTGTTTATTCAGCCTGGGACAAACGGTCATTTTGTGCTGAACTGAATTTTCCTTTGAACTGTAAATAGAACCATGAATGTTTAAAGAACCCTTTGCATGATTAAAGGGTACGGGTTGGTGTTAGGGTCTTTGCATAGTGATATGGTTCTTCAGATTGATGGAGAATGTGTTGCATATGGTTCTATGTACAGCCTTTTTGAAAACTGTTCTATACTAGCACCAAAGAAGGCTCTTATATCGTTACGATGTTAAGCTTGTAATAATAGAAGAACCCTTGTAATAATAGAAGAACCCTTTTTCCCCCCAAGTAATCCCAAACATGTTTAATTATGTTGAGGTGGCCAATCCATTGCTCTGAGACCACTAGCAGCTTCTTTGGTTGTTAAAAGTTTTTTTTTTTTTTGTCTATTTCCTTTTCTCAGTAAGAGCTTCTTGTCAGCTACACATCCTTTCAGACTCATAGAGCTGAGTCGTCTTCTCACAGTGGAAGGATGGACAGAAACACCTGTGGATGTTTTCAGATCTGAATCAGCTTGATTTGCTCCTCTTTCTCAAAGATTAGAGCTCTAAGTGCTGTTTATCTGATGGGGACAGTTTTGGTGTCTACCAAGTCTTCCAGGTAGTTGTCATTAGTCCCAGTTTCAACTTTTTCATTATTTTCCTTTCACTTTCTCCTTCCTTACTTTATCTCTCATTTTGTCTGAAATATCTGACAAATGAATAACTTGTACTTAATTGCAATTTTCATTTTCACTAGAAATTAAATAAACAAAGGGCATTCTCTGACTTTGACACTATCTTACATACACTGTATGTCCATCCATCC